>NC_058523.1:368928371-369231401 GCF_904849725.1 Hordeum vulgare subsp. vulgare
GATTGTTAGAATGATTGCTAGTATGAGTGCTTATGTGAATGCTATGTTTGCTATATAGATGTTCATCGGAGAGTGACGAGTAGTCTATCAAATTATTTTCTCGAGGAATTCTTCTTCGTCAACATCACAGGCAAGTCACTTTGATCAGACTATTACCTATGTTTTCAATGCATAGTAGATCACCTTCTTTGCCCAATTTGCATGCTGCCTAGGTACTTGGAAACTTTAGTCTAAGAATAGTATCATGTGGTAGGAACACAACACCCCGACACTTGGCCCCGGGACGACAATGTTATATTTGCTATGCTTAAGTAGACGGGTTATCGGTTGAGTGTATTCCACGAGTGATGCGAGGTTGATATAATAACCAAGACCGGACAAACACAAGATTTTCAAGACCTCGGACGCAACGCAACACTGGCTGAAGGACGGTTGATCGGCTCCCTGGAAAACCCAGTGGATGCCCGGGATGCTGGAGAGGCCTTGTCATCCTGCGGAAAGCTTCACCCAGGCTCAAAGAGACGGACGGATATTTTCAAGACCCAAGGCTTACCTGCACAGCCACAAGTCACTATGGGCTCTGGCTTGGTTGGACAACGCGGCGACTCTGGACAGGCGGTGCTAGCAGATGTAGAAGAACGGTAGGTATGGATAGGCACCGACAGGGATTCAGAGGGACCCGTTGAAAGACCATGTTTTGATCATCCGGTCTTCAAACACCCTGAAGTGCGAGGACATACTCGGAGGTGATCAAATCTTGTGGGGAACGTGTGCAAAACTCTGCAGAGTACTCAAACCTAATCGATTAGCCGTGTCCACGGTCATGGACAACTTGAGCCAAAGGAACTGAAGTTATCTGGATTTCTCAACACCATTAAATATATTTGATGAGGGTAATTATTGACAACTCGGGTACGAGAACTGGTTGTCGGAACCATCTCGTTAACAAACAACCTTTGTAGTAATATTTTGCTTTTAGCCCCTCTTGTTGTAGGAGAAAATTTTGCTTTGCGCTAAAAACTTATAGCCCCACCTGCCATTTATGCATATAGTATAGATGATTACTTTTCACCCCTCTCTTATGTGACTTGCCGGCATATTCAATATGCTGACCTACACGGCTGCAACGTCTTATGTTGCAGATATTTTTCTTCGACGAGTAAGAGTATGATTCGGGGTTACGGTCTACACTCAACTTGCCGTTGGTGTTTATTGGGACTCCACTCCCTTGACCGGTTCCGCTGAGATATTTAAGGTATATATCAGTTTTACGCTATTTTACATGTGATTGCACTTTGATATATACATTGATGTACTGTGTGTGCCAGCATACTGATCCAGGGATGGCACATAAACACAGAGGCTTGACTCGTCTTGAGTCGGGTCGCTACATAAGCAAATTTGGTTGTTCCATCTCTAATTTTCAAAATAAATTTCTCTTTTGTGTGCTCTACCGCTCGCGAGGTGGTGAGGGGTGGCCAATATTTTCCATGCTAGATGTGTTATTCTCACGATGAGTATTTATTCACTTGTCATTGCACGAGAGTACGACAAAGGTATTAGGGATGCCCAGTCCCGAAATGAATAAAAATGAATTTACTTTTTGTTGTCAAATAATAAATTCCTTGGAAAGTGTTGGTATGGAGAGCATCCGTGGATACAGACAAGCCATGGAAAGTGAAAGTAATGGTGGAAAAAGGAACAAACTTTTATTTCTGTTTGGGAACAACCTATGATGTATCTAGCATGGAAAGTGTTGGGAGCTCTAAGTCGTTTCCGTTGGTGGGAAAAGGATGCCTCCCAAAATGTTTTTATCTCTCAATTTTTGCTTTGAGCTCTAACACCTCTACAAATCCTTACTTCCCTCTACGAATGGCCTTTTTTTTACTTATGCAATTTTTATTTTGAATTTGGCACTATGATCGTATTTGAGTATTGGGTGTAGCTAATATTGGAGTGTGTTTCATGAATGGATCAATGATTGAGCATAATTGGCTAGGGATAACTTGCTTTAGTGTTGATATTTTGAAAGACATGGTTGCTTGTTGGTATGCTTGAGTATTAAAGTATTCATGTCAAAACTAGACTATTGCTTTGAACCATATAAAAGTCCAAATGTCCATGCTGTAAAGAAAAGAAATGTGATGAACATGTTAGGCAGCATTCCACATCAAATTTTTTATTTTTTTCATTTACCTACTCCAGGACGAGCGGGAATTAAGCTTGGGGATGCTGATACGTCTCCAACGTATCTTTAATTTTTTATTATTCCATGCTGTTATATTATTATTCTTGGATGTTTTACATCATTTTATAGTCATTTTATATATTGTTTGGTACTAACCTATTGACATAGTGCCAGTGCTAGTATTTTTTTCTACATGTTTTTTATATATTAGAAAATCAATACCAAACGGAGTCCAAATGCAGCGAAACTTTTTGTGGATTTTTTTGGGTCAGAAGACATCGAGTGGGACAGGAACGCACCTAAGGGGAGCTTCGATGGGAGCACAACCCACCAGGGTGCGCCTGGGGGCCCAGGCGCGCCCCGGTGGGTTGTGGCCTCCTCGTTGGCCTCCCGCACCGCCTCTTTGCTCTATAAATACTCAAATATTCTAGAAACCTTAAAGAGGGGGACGAAAATCAATTCCTGTTGGCACTGAGTCCAGAAACACCATATCCAATCTAGACACCATCACGGAGGGGTTCATCCTGTCTATTGGTGCCTCTCGGATGATGTGTGAGTAGTTCTTTGTAGACCTACGGGTCTGTAGTTAGTAGCTAGATGGCTTCCTATCTCTCTCTTGATTGTAAATACAATGGTCTCTTGGAGATCCATATGATGTAGGTCTTTTTGCGGTCTCTTTGTTGGGATCTGATAAACTTTGAGTTTGTGATCAGATCTATATTTTTATCCATGAAAGTTATTTGAGTCTTCTTTGATCTCTTATATGTGTGATTGATTATAGCCTCGTATTTATTCTCTGATATTTGGGTTTTGTTTGGCCAACTTGATCTATTTATCTTGCAATGCGAAGAGGTGCTTTGTGATGGGTTCGATCTTATGGTGCTTCATCCCAGTGACAGAAAGGGAAACGACTCATATGTGTCGTTTCTATTAAATATAAAAAGATGGGGTCTATTTCTACATAAATAGATCTGTCTATATCATGTCATCGTTCTTATTATATTACTCCGTTTTTCCATGAACTTAATACACTAGATGCATGTTGGATAGCGATCGATGTGTGGAGTAATAGTAGTAGATGCAGGCAGGAGCCGGTCTACTAATCTTGGACATGATGCATATATAATGTTCGTTGCCTGGATATCGTCATGATTATTTGAGGTTCTATCAATTGCCCAACAGTAAGTGTTTTCTCATCGTCTGCTATTTTTCTCGAGAGAAGCGACTAGTGAAACCTACGGCCCCGGGTCTCTTTTCATCATATTTTCCTTTGCGACCTATTTTGCTTTGCTTTTATTTTCAGATCTATTAAACGAAAAATATAAAAATACCTTGCTGCAATTTATTTTTTCCGCGATCTATTTATCCTATCTACCACTTTTACCTCACGTTATTTGCCTATCTTGAGGCGCCGTACCCGAAAGGGATTGACAACCCCTTTAACACGTCGGGTTGCGAGTATTTGTTATTTGTGTGGAGGAGTTGTTTACGTGGTGTGAGGTGGTTCTCCTACTGGTTCGATAACCTTGGTCTCATCACTGAGGGAAATTCCTACTGTCGCTATACTACATCATCCCTTCCTCTTTGGGGAAATACCGACGTAGTTCTAGCAGACATCAATTGTTTGTGGGTGTCGTGTGCAATAGTTATTAAGAAAACACGAGTACGGAATTACTAAGCAAGACTTTAAATCCGAATTTTCTACTCATGCACATGTATCATCAAGGGGAGTTATGGGGTTTGATGTAGCAAGCCAGCTTTGACCCTTGGCTAACATGTACGACTACGAGTACTTTTCATCAAGTTTTAGAAGTCATACACAAGTCCACTATCTGCACAATAATACAATACCATGGACCCTTTCTCGTCTCCCCATGAGAATGCCATCCATGGTACTCATACATGTCTTGATACTTTTATGAGTAGCCATTAAGGTTATATATGAACAACATATGTTTCCAAGTAGTCCATATTCGAGTACGCGACTATTCCATTAGATCATAGCCCTACATGGGTGTACTTCTCCACGCTCTCGCCACATATCTCCATGTGCACCTCATGCACCTCGGCAACCTTCAAGCGGAAGCCCAACGAGGCTGCTGGCCATGACCATTAACCACACTAACACCTAGTCCACGTTTATCGCATATTTGAGACTGAACCCGCACGAAAGTCGGGCCAAAGTTTCCGCTACAATCTCAAAAGATGTGCGCAGGGCTCGCAAGCATACCATCCGGGTGTCACTTGGGACACCGTGCCACTGCCTACCGCGTCGTAGCCCACCACTAAGGTCAGTGCTATGCAGAGCCCCAGCATAAGCTACAATCACCAAAAACTATTTGCAACTCCTAGACAGAGTACTAGGCGATTAATAAGTCGAGTGGGGTCATATTTCACGGCCGAGCATGTAGTAGTAGCTAGTGTTGGATCACATACACCAAACTCAGTTCCTAAGAGCGGTTCCAATCAGACAACCCACCATGTAGTCATACACAGCCTCTCAGCGATACCTTTACCAAATCAGGTTCATCTTTTAAATTTTGACACTAGAACACATTCATTCACTCGAGTTCATCATCCAGATGAAACATGCCTCACACAACTCTAAGCATACCAAGCATAGCAAGGTAACGCACATTATGGCTCAAGCATCTACCAGGTATGCTAGGTTGCTCGGTTTAGCTATTTACTGTGACAATGACATGTCATGCAGAGGAATGGGTTCAACTACCGAAACAAGTAGCATTTGAAACATTGTGACCTAATGTAATAAATGAGAGCAGGAGCGAGAACATGGGGTGCTTGCGTTAATAATCAGCAGTGGGAAACTCTTCTTCATTCTGATACTCGCTAGTATCATGCAAAGTAGAGCCTACGCATTGCAAACGAGATAACAATCCATACACAGCAGGTGCAACATTTGGATGCATGATCATGACATGACAAGACTTGACTATGTTGGATGAGTTGATGCATCTATTAACAATTTGGTTGAAGCTGGTTTGACTCAAGTATTCAAATTTCACTTCCAATAAGGTATTTTCAAACACCCTTTAACTGATTTGACCTCATGAGCAGGTATAACTTATTCTATCATGGATGATAAAAGCACCAATGGATACCTTGGATTTTTTATGATTATTTTTCATATATTGTTTATTTCAATCTGAGTTATAGATTATTTTCAATGAATTTTCAAACTTCTAAACAATTTATGGAATTATATTAAATCAGAATTTTCTTTATTGCATGAGCCTTGCATCAACATGACATCAGTAGTTAGCTGGCAGTTGCGAGGTCAAACCTGACCACTTGGGTCTAGTATGAGTGACTGAGATACTTAACCAGAGTTATATTAATCTTTAAACCAACATAGTGGTATTGGGCCCACTATCACTAGTTCATTAGGTCAATTAAATAATTTATTTAAATTAGTACTAACCTAAAATTAACCAGGGGCTTGGTCCCACCTGTCGGTGACTTAAGAAAGTCAACCACATGGTCAAAATTGTCGGCCTCGTCGGTGTTGAGCCGCTGGTGACCACAGACATGGAGGAGGTGTCAGAAACCGACCTCCAATGACCATTTGGCCAGCGGAAACTTTCTATAGAACGGCCACTCACCTGCACAATTAATTGGGCAAGCCCCAGTGGTGAAGTGGCCCACAACATTGTCGGCGACGACCTTGGCGGACGCCCGAATTCGGTTTCGATCGAACCGACGCCACAAATAACTAATGGAGGAGCCAATGGATTCTATGCGCTCCTGGAGTCCTCCTGAGCACGCCTACATGCTCAGGTTCGAGCTTGCGCAGTCATGGCTACGGCAGTACCATTGCCGGCGGCGAGGAGCTCTCGGGCTCGATCCAATCGGCGGCTACGGGGCGCAATCAACTGCGGGAAGAGGGGGGATGGATCCAAGGGCTCACTGCGAGCTTGACGGCATAGGAAGCAAGCTCGGGGACGGCTTGTAGGCGTCAAATCCATGGCGGGAAGCTTAAGTGACTCGAGGTGGAAGACGAGCTCGGACGATGATGGAGGGCTTCCAACGATGTGTGGCTTGGCGAGGAGCAACAACAGGTCAGGGCAGAGCTCTTGAGCTCCTTGGGGCGAGAGAGGGCGGCTCGGCTGCGCTAAGGATGGCAATTTTATCCATGGACATGGATACCCACGGATACCCGACCCGAACGGATAGGGTTTGGATACGGTTTTACGTCCATGGGCAGCATCCAAATCCGACCCGATTACTAATGGTTAGGGCATGGACATAATTATGTATCCATGGATATCCATGCCCAATGGATATTAATCGGGTTTGGACATGGGCATAATTTTGTGCCCATGGATTTTTTTGTGGATGGGCACATAATGACTTCGTGGATTTGGCTATGGATTTGAAATGGTTCAACCCGAGCTGAACCCGATCGATTGTCATCCTTAGGTTGCGCTAGCCTCATCGACGAGCTTCAGGAGCGGCGACCATGGCGAAGCAGTGGCGAGGGAGAGAAGAGACGGGGCGACTGACGATGTGGAAAGATCCAAACAGCAGCGGGGTGCTTATCCCACTCACGAGCGCGACGAGCAGGCACACACGTGGGTGCCAGCGGCACAACATGCGGCGGCCAGCTCCTGCCGTGCTTACTGGCAGGAGGAAGACGACAAGCTGAGTGGTGGGCAAGGCCACCACTTCCAGGTAAGCCGAGGTGAGCTTGCCTTTTCATTTATATTTCTTTTATTTTTTTTCAATTTTTGACCTTTGTGTTCTTTTGTTTTGGTACAAAAACTTAAACCAAAAACACTGAAAATGAATATGGGGTATAATTGAAATATTTACAAACTCCACAGGAAGTTTCAGCATTTTTGAGATAAATAAAATATTTATAGTCGTTTATTTTGACATTTTCGGTGGTTTATCTGGATTATTTAAAATGACAAAGATGTCTTAAAATTATAATTCACCTCTCATATGTTGTTGCCAACATTTATGTGATATGGTGAACATTTTTTAAGGTCATTTTGGATTCATTGAAAATCACAATTATCTGGAATTGTTTTAATCAATGAAGTGCTATGGTTTGTTATTCGCCATTTCAATTTAGCAAAAATTCAAACATGATGCAACACACAAGCTGGCATAATGCAAATGAAAGACTAGGGATGGGACATTATCTTTACCACGTAATAGTATTGGAACATGGGATAAGTGTAAAGATGCTTCTATTACCAAGCACTTTCCTACCGCTAAGATCATCTCCATTAGAAATAAAATTATGAATTTTAAATAATATGATCATAAAACATGTTGCACAAGGTTGGGAGAGGATGAAATGGACCATTAGAAATTTCCCTACTCATGGTTTGAACTTGTGGATGATTATTTGAAGTTTCTATGCTGGGCTAATCTTTGTGTCTAGAAATCTTTTAGATTCTACTACAGGAGGTATCTTCCTGGAGGTGACCTTAGGAGAAGCCACTAAACTGATGGACAACATCATGACAAATTATTCTCAAGGGCATACCACAAGAACTCCAACTAGTAAGAAGGTAAACTATGTCGAGGAAATCACTACTTTGACTAAAAAAATTGATGCCCTGATGAATTTGGTTGTTAATAAAAATGCTCATGTTTATCCTAATGAAATGCCCTTGTCTACTTTTATTGATAAAAATGATTGTGCCATTGATGTGAATTTTATCTTGCGAAACAATTTTATTAACAATGCCTATAGAGGTAATTTCAATGCTAGGCCATATCCCGATAACTCATCTAATAGTTATGGCAACTCTTATGGCATTTTTTTATGGAAATACTTCTACCAATAATAATAAGTTGTCCTCTTATCTTGATAACACCATTAAAGAATTCATTAGTTCTCAAAAGTTTTCAATTCTATGGTTGAGGAAAAGTTGCATAAAATTGATGATTTAGCTAGGTAGGAACATGGATAGGATTGCTCTTAATGTAGGAACTCTCAAAAGTAAAACTTTTCCACCAAATAATGAATTTAATGAGGATATTGAATCTATCCAAATATCTATCAACGAAAGTAAGGAGAGGACCGCCAAGTTGAAAGCTAAGCGTGAATTCCTAGAAAAAGCTCTTCCATCCAATTTTTATTGGAATAATGATGAAGATCTTAAAGTGCTTGGTACTTATTCTATTTAATATTTGGTTACTAATCGGAAAGTAAATGATAAAGGGACTGGAGATGAGTCAACTCTATCTAGAGAGTGTCCAATTGCGTGGAAAAGTGTTGACTATAGTGATAAAACTGAAATGGTGGGTTTGGAGAGGTTTAAACTTTAACTAGTGATGTGGCCACTATCTTGGATCACAAGGATTTTATTTATGATAATTTTCTTTAGTAGAATGTATTTCCTTTCTGCAATCCATCATTATCTCACCCAATTATGATGAACAAAATAAAGCTTTTACGCAACATAGAGTAGAAGCTATGGTAAAAGCCTATGATGAAAAACTTTAGATCCAAGTCTCTATTCCTCGAAAGTTGCATGATGAATGGGAACCTACTATTAAGATTCAAATCAAAGAATATGAATGCAGTTACTTGTGTGACCTAGGTGCTAGTGTTTCAACTATACCTAAATCTTTATGTGTGAGGTACTTGGTATCTCTAATATTCATGAATGTTCCCTTAATTTACATCTTGGGGACTCTACAATGAAGAAACAATTAGGAAGAATAAATGACACTGTGATAATTGACAATAGAAATTATGTTCCTATAGATTTTATAATTATTGATATTGAATGGAACCTATCTTATCCAATAATACTTCGAAGACTTTTTCTATGAACTATATGTGCATTAATTGATATGAAAGAGGGAAACATATAGTTCCGATTCACATTAAAGAAAGGGATGGAACACTTCCCTAGAAAAAGAATAAAACCACCTTATGAATATATCATCACGGATACTTATGGGTGGAGTGTCAAAGATGACAACACTTGAATCATATGCATTATGCCTGGCTAGGGGTGTAAAAGAACGGCGCTAGTTCGGAGGCAACCCAATAGTTATCATAATTCTTTTTCTTTACTTTGTATTTGTTTGAATTAGTGTTTGCGCCAAGTAAAGCCTTTTGGATGATTTGAATGATAAGTAGAATTGATGCGGTGCAAAAACAAAAACTTTGACGTCTAGTGCAGAATTTCTGTGATTTTACTAGAATGTCCTTTTAATAAGTATTTTGATTCAAATTGCTCAAGCCTTCCTAATGATTCGGAATTGTTGGAGTTACATATGTATGGTTCTTAATTATATCATAACAAACTATTCTATTTCACACAAATTCTATTTTTGCTTGCATAGTTTGCTTGTTTTGATGATGCCATGGATTGTATCGTGGGGCATAACCCATGAAAAAGTTAGTGTATAGTACCATATGCAATATAAAATATGAATAAATTTATAACATTACCTAAAGTATTTGATATGTTTATTATACTAACGGATCTCACGAAGTTTCTGTTGATTTTGGTATGCTGAAGTTTTCAAGTTCTGGGTGTTATCACGATGGATGAAGGAATAATGAGTGGCAAGAGCCTAATATTGGGGATGCCCGAGGCATCCCAAGGTAATATTAAAGGAATATTCAAGCGTCTAATCTTGGGGATGCCCAGATGGCATCCTCTCTTTCGTCTCAATCCATGGTATGTCACTTGGAGCTATGTTTTTATTCATCACATGATATGCGTTTTGCTTGGATGCCCAGGTTTGCTTTAGTTTGCTTACACAACCACTGTTCTGTGAATACAACCACTTGAGAGAGACACTAGATCACCATGGTTTATTAGAATACTCTGTGTGCTTCACTTGTATCTTTTGAGCTTATCAGTTGCTGTAGTGCTTCACTTATATCTTGTAGAGCACGGTGGCGTATAGATTTTAAAGAAATAATTGGACTCTCATTCTTCACTTATATTTGTTTGAGAGTTAATAAATAGCAAAGGTAATTTGCATGGGTTATAAGGCTAGTCCTTCAATAATAGGTATTAAATGAGTGCATGATCATTGGTTAAGTAAGTATCACGAATTAGAGGTTGTTAACTTGTTGTTCATCCAAATATTTTTATGGCATGGTGATTATGTGTGAGCATACTTGTACCTTGTTGAAATACTAGTGTTGTTTAAGTTGGGCGTGCGCGATGGTTAACTCTTACCAATCTCCTTCCTACGAGCATGCGACTAGTACTTTGGTTGGAGAGAGCTAATAAATCTTCCAATAAGTATGTGAGTTCTTTATAACTAATGTGAATCCATGGATATACGCACTCTCATCTCCACATATTTGCTAGCCTCTTCGGTACCATGCATTTCCCGTTCTCACCTTGAGGCTCGGTGAAACCTTCGTTGGTGCATTCAAAGCCCGTGATATGATATGCTCTTTTGCCTATAAACCTCATCATATCTTCCTCAAAACAGCCTCCATACCTACCTATCATGGCATTTCCATAGCCATTGAGAGATATATTTCCATGCAACTTCCACCATCACATCATATGACTCGTACTTCCATTGTCATATTGCTTTGCATGATCATATAAGTTGACATAGTATTTGTGGCAAAGCCACCGTTCATCATTTTTTATACATGTTACGCTTGATCATTGCACATCCTGGTACACTGCCAGAGGCATTCATATAAAGTCATACTACACTTATTCATGTTTAGTTGTAAGTGAATAAAAGGGTGATGATCATCATTATTAGGGCATTGTCTTAGTGTCGAAAGGATGATGGTGACAATCATTCCCCCACAAGTCGGGGTGAGAGTCCGGATGAAAAAAATAAAAAAGTAAGCAAGAGAAAAAGGTAGGACAAAAAGAGAAAATGGAGAAAGGGAGAAAAACGAAAAAAGGAAGAAACAAAAGAAATAAATGAGAGAAAAGTGAGAACGGACAGTGCCACTACCTCTTTTTCCACACTTGTGCCTCAAAGTGGCACCATGTTCATATAGAGAGTGTCTTGTTTTGTCACTTCCATATGATAGTAGGAATTTTTATTATAGAACTAGGCTTGCATGTTTCGATAAGAGGCTTCCTCAAATGTCCGAGGCCTTCATGGGCAAGCAAGTTGGATGCACACCCATTTAGCATCACTTGAGCTTTCATACAGTTATAGCTCTAGTGCATCCGTTGCATGCCAATCCCTACTCCTCGCATTGATATCATTTGATGGGCATCTCCATAGCTCGTTGATATGCCTAGTTTATGCGAGACTTTCTTATCCACTTTCACCCCTTTGACACCTACCATCATATTCAATTCCACCTTTATGCTATATCCATGGTTCACGCTCATATATTGAGTGAGTACTAAAAGGATGAAGCGCATTAAAAAGTATGATCCAATTGCTTGACTTGACACCATGGTGCTTAACATTTATATTTATGTGGTGAAGACGCATCCATGCCATGCTTATATGATAAAATGAATAGGGGGTAAACATTCTTTATGGATCGTGTACTTCAAAACTTGATGATTATGTTGCTTATGTTCTTATTACTATGTTGATGTTTATTAATTCATTCTTTTACAATGATCAAACCTGCAATAGATTACATGTTGGGTAGCATGGCATATAAAAAATTCTATTTTTATCATTTACCTACTCGAGGATGAGCAGGAATCAAGGTTGGGGATGTTGATACTTCTCCAACGTATCTATAATTTTGATTGTTCCATGCTATAATATTATCATTCTAGGATGCTTTTAGGGGATTTATATAACAATTAATATTATTTTTGAGCACTAGCCTATTAACCTAGTGCCTAGTGCGAGTTGTTGTCTTTCGCTTTTCATGTATACTGTACCGAACCAAGTTTAATTGTGATGAAAGTTTTGTAAGATTTTCTTTGGACCAAAAGAAGACCTCGAAGCTTTTGGAGGAGACTAGACACTACACGAGGGAAGATGCACACAACAGGGCTTGCCCAGGGGGCGCCCTAATGTGTGTTGCCCCTCTCCTATGGCTCCCGGTGTCCCTCTCTAAACTTAAATTCTAAAATATCCCAAAACACTACGAGAGCAACCGTAAACACTTAATCCTCCGCCGCATGTCTATGTTCCAGAGTGTGACCATCTGGAGCCTTGTTCTGGTGCCCTATCGGAGTGGGGATCGATCATGGAGGGTCTCTACATCATCCTTTATTCTCCCATGGTGATGTGTGAGTTGTTTACCATAGACCTACATGTTCGTAGTTAGTACCTAGATGGCTATCTCTCTCTCTTGATCTTCAATACAATGATCATTGCATCGTCGCTTTGACCTATGTGATGTAATTCTTTTGTGCAGTGCTTTTTGTTGTTATCTGATGAATTGTGGGTTTATGTTCATATTATTCATGATATAAGATTTGAGTCTTCCCTGAATTATATTATGATTCTTATTTTCATGATTATAATAGCTTCGTAAATCGCCCCGCTCAATTGAAATAGTTTGGGCAACTAGATTGATATTTCTTCAATGTGAGGGGTGCGTTGTATTAGGTTCAATCTGGAGGAGTTCTATATCCCAGTAACACAAATGGACAAGAACACGTATTTGTATTGTTGGTAGTAAGGATAAAATGAAAGGCTCAATTCATATTGATTGAGTTATCTTTGTCTACATCATGTCATTGCTCTTCAATCATTACTATGTTTTACTTAATACTCTAGATGCATGCTGGATAGCGGCAGATGGGTGGAGTAGTAGTAATAGGTGTAGGCAGGAGTCGGCCTAATTAATTATGGATGTGATGCCTATATATGCATGATCATTGTCGTGAATATCACATAACTATGCACTTTTGGATCAATTGTCCAACAGTAATTTGTCTACCCACCGTATCCCTAGTACATGAGAGATGCCATTAGGGAAAACTACGCCCCCGGTTCTATTCACTAATAAGTTTAAAAATGCTACAATTTCCCTGCTAACACTTATTTTTTTTCTATTTATTTCTCTTTTAAAATTGTCAACTATCATCTACACACTTCACTTGCCTGCAAATAACGAGTCCTGCGGGATTTATAACCCTCTTGCCCATGTTGGATGCAAGTGGTTGCTTCTTTGTGTGCAGTCGCAGAAGACAGGAATTGGTTGTTCCTATTGGTTTGATAAACCTTGGTTCTCTACTTAGAGAAAAACTTACCTATATTGTGCTGCATCACATGTTCCTCTTCACGGAAAACCCAACGTAGGTCACAAGTATGACATTGATAATCCTCAAGTGCAAGGAATCCTCGTAGCACTTTACAAAGATGGAAGTGGTAAGTATGGAGTGTCGAACCCACAAGGAGGTAAATGTAACATCAATATTCTCTCAAGTCCTATCTTCCACCGATACGATTCTACATATAACAAATGTTTGCTTCTATCTAGTAACGAGAAATAAAACTCCGTTGTGGATATAAAGAGGATAGCTTTGCATGATATTGAAGAACTAAAATATGAAAAATAGTTGCTGCACTAAATATAGTTAGAATATATAAAAATATATTACAAGTAGTGAGTGTGGAATAATGATGGTATGGTTTGTGGAATCATCCTAGGAAATTGATAAAAGATCGGTGATCATTCTTGCAATTTTATATGAGGAAGAGGCATGAGCTAATATACTTTCCATACTTAGATCATAAGTACTTATGATTGCATCTCTAGGAAGCATCCACAACTACTAGATATCAATTAGTTAAACCCAACCATAGCATTAAACATCAAGTCCCCTTTACTCCCATACGCAAACAACTCCCTTACTCAGGTGTAAGCTTCTGTCACTCTAGCCACCCACTCTAAGCGAATCATGAACATATTACAAACCCTACAACGAGAATTCCCTTACGTGTGCGTGGCACAAAGGGCACCATAGGACCGCACCAAAATGAAATATACATTGAAATCAATCAAGATCATCAATCAACCCCAAGGACAACATAAATCTACTCAAATATCATAGCATGGCAACACATCATTGATTAATAATATGTGGCATGAAACACCATGTTGAAGTAGGGGATTACAACAGGGTGCAGGAGAGTGGACAACTAAAAAAAGATGAGAAAGGTGATGAAGACGGTGATGTTGGTCAAGGTGATCACCGCGACAATGGCTGTCCCAGCAGCACTCCGGCCCCATCAGGTGAGAGGGCGTAGAGTATATCTACTTAGGCTTCCTCCTCCATGGCCTCTGGAAAGATGGGGAGAGGTTCTCCATTCTTGTCCTTGGCCGCCATGTGTCCCAGAGGGGGAGCCCCTCCGAGATTGGATCTCTCTCTGTTTCTCTCATGTTTTCGTTGTTGTTTTCTCGCCCTTAACTATTTCTTAAATATCCGGAGATCGGTAACTCCGACCGGGCTGAAATTTTGAGGGGATTTTTATCGAAAAAATATCTTTCTTGCAAAGAAATAAATGACCCAACTGACTTAAAGGGGAGACCCAAGCTATCAGGGCGCGATCACCCCTTGGACGTAACATGCTGGCTCGTGCCTCCTTCGGGCACCGTATTGCGTTGATTATTCTTCCCAAAATTCACATATATTCCAAAAAAATCTCAATAATTTTTTATCATGTTTGGACTTCTTTTGATATGGAATTTTGTGAAACAAAAAACACACAAAAAAAGGAACTTCCACTAGGCACTGGGTAAGTAAGTTAGTCCCTAAAATAATGTAAAATGTTGCCAAAAGTATATGAAAGTTGTATAATATTGGCATGAATACTTTATAAATTATCGATATGTTGGAGACATATTAGCATCTCCAAGCTTAATTCCTGCTCGTCCTCGACTATGTGAATGATAAAATAATTAATTTATGAGGTGTGAATGCTAGCATAGTATATAAGTTTGATCTATGTTACTTACACTCACTTTTTCTAGCATCATAAAACAACAACTCTTTTCTTATAGAACTTCTCATGATCAAGTAACAAGCTATACACATGTTAATGTATACCCGACAAACTTTCTCGAAAACTAGAAACCTATGTTCCGAGTCATCAAACAATTACAATTCATCTTATTTTCAGGAAGGGTCTATGTAAGAGCTTGTATTTAGCAAATTGCACATATTCAACTATCATTTAGTCTTCCATGATTGCTCCCACTCAAGGCATATTCTTAGAACAAGGAGTTTCAATCAAACACATAGGAAGATAGGGGCTTAATGTTCCACCTCCCAACTTATTTATCTCAGGGATAATATCTACAATAATGAATCATGATCACCTATATCCAACTTGATATATGTGCCTCGATCTTTCCCCACCACATAATGCTTGCCAACTAAGGAATTAATAGATTGGAATAGGGATGAACATTATTGACTCTTGCATAAAAGTAAAAATACAAAAGTAAAACATAAGCCCTTTGAAGGGGGAATCAAAGGTTGTCATGCACTTTTTATTTTTGGATGTGCAATCTCTTAATGAAAGGGAACGCCACTTTATATTGCCCCTTGTGATAGCAAAATTTCTTATGAATTCCATCGCTTTTATTTCTTTGCCATCACAAGATTGTACAAAGCTTTTTCCCTTACAATAAAAGATCATATATGTTTAGGAGCAATTTGTATTTCTTTGTGCACTAAAGACAACTTACTTGAAGGAATGTATTCAATCCACAGGTTGGTATGGTGGACTCTTATGACAATAAACTAGGTTTAAGGGTTATGGATGCACAAATAGTATCACTACTTAGTGCAAATTTCTGGGCTAGCAAAGATCCTAAGCAAGCACCACCTGTTAGAGGATCCATGACAATATAACTACTATGTGAATATAAGCAAACATAACCATTCCATATCGAATTTCAACTAGATCAAGTTTGAAAATAATTGATGTAGGCTCAACATCATAGAATATGGCGTAGACAGTATATTTTATGTGAAATATATATCCCTTCAATATCCTTTCATGAATTGTTCAAGTTGCTAATCTCCATTAAATTTTATTGCATATACTCTTAGTATGTGAAGTCACTACTCCCCATGGGACAAGCATATGAAGCATATGTAATTTCATGTTTTATGACATTCAATTAATTCAACATTTTCTCTCAGGATATAAGTGAAGCACAAGAGTGGTCATCAAACTAGTCTCAAAAAGTATAAGTGAAGTTCATAGCGCATTATGTAATGAATATAGAGAGACCAGTATCCAAGCTCGGAATATATAAGTGAAGCACACAAAACATTTTATAAAGACATACTCAAAAGATTTAAGTGAAGCACATGAAGCATTGTATAAATAAACAAATGTTTATCTCATACCAGCATGGTGCATTGAATAAAAAGTATTAGTAAACACAAAATATGCTCCAAGAATAGCACATGTGAACGAATGAAAACTTAGGATCAACATTGGCTAACCGATAATTGTTGACGAAGAGAGGTGGGATGTGTAGCATCCACAAGCTTATATTCTTGAAACTTCTTGTAATATTTACTTGGGGTTCCTTAGGAATCCCCAAGCTAGAGATATTGTATCCTATTCAATCCTCTCATATCTCGGTTTCACCTAAGTCTCAACAACTTATCCACACAAAACTTGAAAAGAACTTGTGAGATAGGCTAGTACTTATAAGAATAAATCAACACTTCATGTGCTTGCGAGACAAGTTGCATAATAATTTTCAAGTATTGGGTATTATATACTATCATTTCACAATTTGTATGTACCAATATAAGCCATGAAAACTCTAGGATAAGTAGATAACAAAATTATGACAATAATCTCTCCAAACAGAATAGTCTGTAGAAATTCATTTAAGCAATGTACTTATGCATCTCCAAAAATTATGAAACTTTAGGAAAAGCTAAAAAATATGTATTAAAGGACTGTATAAGAATTTCAGAAACTTTCCATGTTCTAGTAAAATCTCATAATTAGGTACTACAATGGAAGTTTCTGTTTTTATACAACACACCTCACACATGCAATTCAAGCATTCTAAAGGAAATTATTACAACATTTTATAGAAAACCAAGATTGTAAATAACATCAAGCAAATACTAGCAAAATAAAAGGATGCTCCAAGAAAAACACATATTCTGTGATAAATAAAAATATAGCTCCAAGTAAGATATATCGATAGTGTTGAAGACGAAAGAGGGGATGCCATCCAGGGCATCCCCAAGCTTAGATGCTTGAGTATTTCTTGGATATTACCTTGGGTGTGCCTCGGGAATACCCAATCTTATGGTCTTGATGCTCCATATTCTCCTCATATCGGTATCTCACCCAAAACTTGCAAACTTGAATCAAACAAAACTTAAGACAAACCTCGTGCGATCCGTTAGTATAATAGGCAAATCATAAACTTTAGGTACAGTTATAAATTGATTCATATTTAATTATTGCACAAGTTATTGTATTCTAACTTCGCCATGGCCTATTCCCCCGATACAATCCATAGCATCACCAAAACAAGAAAACAATGCAAGCAAAAAACAGAATCTGTCTAAAACAGAACAATTTCTAATGATCAGCCCAAACAACATACTTACGTAACTCAAACAATTCTAAATCATTAGGACGACCTGGTGAATTTTTATATTAATACTTTGTAAAAACTTCTGATCAAAAATACATTCTAGTAAAATCACAAAAATTCTACACTAGACATCAAAGTTCCTGTTTTTGCATCGTATCAATTCTACTTATCATCCAAATCATCCCAAAGGCTTTAATTGGCACATTATTGAAATAAAAGACACAAAACATGATTAATACAATATCTTAACCATGTCAACACACAAAACAGGAAGTATAGGTGTTGGATTGTCTCCCAATAAGCGATTTTCTTTAAAGCCTTTTAACTAGGCATGATAATATCAATGATGCTCACATAAGAATAGTAGATGAAACATGCAAAAGAGCAACATGAATATTATGAAAAGCACATTATTTTTATGGTACAGTGGTATATAAAAGGGTATAGTTATTTTTATGAGAAACTTCCATGAATTTTTTTACATTGTTTCCACGAGCATGATCACAAGTGTTCAAGGTCGACCCTCACTTGCCCAATGCATGACTTTCCAATCACTTCTCTTATAAAAGTCAAGTAAATTATTTTTGTTTTATATTTTTCAATTTTTTATTTGTTTCACCCACAAATAAATAAATAAAACATAAAACATAAAAAAAGGAAAAAAAATCTTCTTAGCGATAGAAGCAAACAAGCATACAAGAAAATATTAACCCCACGCTTTCGCTCCCCGATAACGGCGCGAGAAAAGAGCTTGATAATTCCCAGTTGCAAGGAATCATCCTAACAATTTCCAAAGATGGAAGAGGTAAGTATGCAGTTTTGAACCCACAAGGAGATAAATTTAAGATCAATATTCTCTCAAGTCCTATCTGCCACCGATACGACTCTACATACACGGAACATTTGCTTCTATCTTGTAACGACAAATAAAATTGCGTTGTGGGTATAAAGAGGATAGCTTTGCATGATATTGAAGAACTAAAATATGAAAAATAGTTGTTGCACTAAATATAGTTATAATATATCACAATATATTATAAATATCAAGTGTGGTATAATGATGGTATGGAGTTCCAAATCATCCTAGGCAATGGATAACAAGATCATTAATCATTCTTGCAATTTTATATGAAGGAGAGGCATGAGCTAACATAATTTCCGTACTTGGATCATATGTAATTATGATTGGTTCTCTAACAAGCGTCTGCAACTACTAGAAATCATTAAGGTAAACCCAACTTTAACATTAAACATCAAGTTCCCTTTACTCACATACGCAAACAACTCCCTTGCCCGGGTGTAACTTTTTTAACTAGCCACCACCTATAAGCAACTCATGAACATATTGAAAATTCTACAACGAGAATTCCCTGATGTGTGTGCGGCACGAAGGGCACCATACACAGCACCGAAATAAAAGATACACTTAAATCAATCAGGATCATCAATCAACCCAAAGGACAACATAAATCTACTCAACCGTCATAGGATGGCCACACATAATTGATTAATAATATGTGGCATGAAACACCATGTTCAAGTAGAGGATTTCATAGGATGCCGGAGAGTGGACGGATTAAAAGAGATGAGGGTGGTGATCGAGACGATGATGTTGATGAAGACGATTACCGCGGCCATGGCTCCCTCGGTGGCACTCTGGCGCCACGAGGAGAGAGGGGGAGAGAGTCTCCCCCCTTAGACTTCCTGCTCCATGGCCTCTCCCAAGTTGGGGAGAGGTTCTCCCCTCTCTTCCTTGGCCTCCATGGCTCCCCTAATGGCAAGAGCCCCTCCGAGATTGGATCTCTCTCTCTATTTCTCTCTTGTTTTCATTGTTGTTTTCTGGCCCTTGACCATTTCTTAAGTATCCGGAGATCCATAACTTCGATCGGGCTGAAATTTTGAGGGGATTTTTATCAGAAAATTATCTTTCTTGCGAACAAATATGGGACCAACCGAATTAAGGCGTGCACAAGCTATCATGGCGTGGTTAGCCCCCTGGCCGTGCCCTATTGGCTTGTGCCTCCCTCGGGCATCCCGTTGCGTTGATTCTTCTTCCCAAAATTCACATATATTCCAAAACAAATCTCTTACATTTTTTATGGCCTTTGGACTTTGTTTGAGATGGAATTTCTGTGAAACAAAAAACACATAAAACAGGAACTGGCACTAGGCACTAGGTAAGTAAGTTAGTACCAAAAAATAGAAAATGTTGTCAAAAGTATATGAAAGTTGTATATTATTAGCATGAATACTCCATAAGTTAACGATACATTGGAGATGTATTAGACATTCCCAAGCTTAGATGCTTGAGTATTTCTATAATATTACCTTGGGGTGCCTTGGGCATCCCCAAGCTTAGGCTCTTGCCACTCCTTATTCATTCATCCATCGTGATAACACCCAAAACTTGAAAGCTTCAGCTCACAAAACTCAACGAATTTTTTTTGAGATCCGTTGGTTGGCTAGGCGAACCATAAACATGAGGTACTATTATAAATTGATTCATATAATATTATCGCGTAAGGTCCTATATTCTAACTTCTCCATGACTTATACCCCCAATATAATCTGTATCATCATCAAAACAATCAAACTATGCAAGCAAAACCAGAATCTGCCTAAAACATAACATTCTGTAGTGTTCAGCAAAGACATCCTACTTGTGTAACACCAAAAGTGATGAAAAAATAGGACGAACTAAGGAATTTGCATAGCAATAGTTTATAAAAAATCAGATCAAAAATAATTTCCAGTAAATCAGAGAGATTCTGCAATGGATGCAAAAGTTTGTGTTTTTTCATCGAATCAATTCTACTTGTCATTCATATCACCCCAAAGGATTTAGTCGACACAATCACAATTTAAACATAAAAACAACAATCATTGCAGTAGCAATGATCATGTTATCTCACACAAACAGAAAGTAGAACAAGAAAAATAAGATAGGTATTGGGTTGCCTCCCAACAAGGTCTATTGTTTTACGCCCCTAGCTAGGCGTAATGCATACGATCAAGTGTTGTGATCTTTGACACTATGAACAAGTCGTTCAAGCTTGTCATTGAGCATTTTCATTTCATCATTCAAAACACTAAGAGCACCAATCTTTTGAGCAAAAGTATCGAATCTCCTATTCTGTACCACTATGTTCCCATTGATATTAGTAGAAATGTTGTATAACACTCTTAAATCGGTTTCCATATTGGCCTTAGTTTCATTTATTAGCTCGGTTTGACGGTAGCTAACCAATATAGTAGGTTCCAAGGCTTCAATCATTGGTTGCCCAAATACACTCTTCATCTTTTGATAAGTGTCAAAAGCATTATTTCCAAGAAAACCTCTTTCAAACATAGAATCCAAGACACGTCTATGAGACATAGCTAAGCCAACATAAAATTTTCCAAGAAGAATTCTAATATGACTCTTGGGATTAGCTCTCATTTGTATTACTAATAATCTGTCCCAAGCTTCCTTTAAGGATTCATCACTCAAGCATTCAAAATCTAGGACTACGGAACCCTCTCCCAAGTAGGGAGGAAGGGGCATATCCGGAGGGGAACGAGCGATAGCAACAAGCAACCACGCAAACTAGCAAAGGTAAATATTTTTCTATTTTTGAATTTTATAGCAAGAAAAATATAATAGCAAATAAATAGTAGAGCAAGTGAATGACAATTTTTGAGAAGGTACTTGATGGTAAGTTGATGATACTCCCCGGCAACGGCACCAAAAATTCTTTCTGATACTTGGCATATGTGTTGGGTTTTTCCGCGAAGAGGACCACTGCTGCCTGCTGCCACGGCAATAGAAGTCCTTCCTTGGCGCTAGGAATTCTTCTTGTTACTTCTCTCGTTTGCGTCAGTTTTTCCCTTGAAGAGGACAGGGTGATGCAGCACAGGAGTGGTAAGTATTTCCCTCAGTTTGAGAACCAAGGTATCGATCCAGAAGGAGGGTGTCATCAAGTCCAGAGTAGCTGCGCAAACACAAACAAGCTTGCACCCAACGCTTCAAAGGGGTTGTCAATCCCTTCAAGATTGTTTGCAAAGTGAGATCTGAAGGCAGAAAGTGCAACGAAGTAAAAAGTGTAAGGCTGAAAATATGGTGTGGAGTAGACCCGGGGGCCATAGTGTTCACTAGAGGCTTCTCTCAAAATAGCAAATATCGCGGTGGGTGAACAAATTACTGTCGAGCAATTGATAGAACCGTGCAAAGTCATGACGATATCTAAGGCAATGATCATTCATATAGGCATCACGTCCGAGACAAGTAGACCGATACTTTCTGCATCTACTACTATTACTCCACACATCGACCGCTATCCAGCATGCATCGAGTGTATTGAGTTCATGATGAACAGAGTAACGCCTTAAGCAAGATGACATGATCTAGAGGGATAATCTCAAACCAATGATGAAAACCCCATCTTTTTACCCTTGATGGCAACAACATGATGCGTACCTCGCTACCCCTTCTGTCACTGGGTGAGGTCACCGCACGGTATGAACCCAAAACCAAGCACTTCTCCCATTGCAAGAATCATAGATCTAGTTGGCCAGACAAAACCGACAACTCGAAAAGAATTACAAGGATATGAAATCATGCATCAGAGAGAACAGAAGACACTCAAATAAGATTCGTAGATAATACGATCACAAATCCACAATTAATTGGATCTCGACAAACACACCGCAAAAGAAGATTACATCGGATAGATCTCCATGAAGATCATGGAGAACTTTGTATTGAAGATCCAAGAGAGAGAAGAAGCCATCTAGTTACTAGCTATGGACCCGTAGGTCTATGGTGAACTACTCACGCATCATTGGAGAGGTCATGGTGTTGATGAAGAAGCCCTCCATGTCCGAATCCCCCCTCCGGCAGGGCACCAGAATGTGCCCCAGATGAGATCTTGCGGAGACAGAAGCTTGAGGCGGTGGAAAAGTACATTCAATGATCTCGTGATTTTTACACGATTTTTAGGGAATATATAGGCGCAACCCCTAGGGCAGAGGGCGCTGAGGGGGCACACAAGCCTGTGGGCCGCGGCCTCCCCCTGGCCGCGGGGTGGGGGCTTGTGGGGCCCCTGAGGCTCCCCTGCATTGGCTCTCAAGCTTCCTGGTCTTTTCTGTTACGGAAAAGAAAAATTGGGGATTTTCTTCCGCTTGGACTCTGTTTCAAAATCTCCTCTGAAAGGGGTCAAAAACATGGAAAAACAGGAACTGGCACGTGCCACTGAGTTAATAAGTTAGTCCCAAAAAATATATAAAAGGCATGCAAAACATCCAAAGTTTGACAAGATAATAGCATGAAACCATCAAAAATTATAGATACGTTGGAGACGTATAAAGCATCCCCAAGCTTAACTCCTGCTCGTCCTCGAGAAGGGAAGTGATAAAGAATGAATTTTTGATGTGGAATGCTACCTAGCATAGTTGTCCTTTGCAACTTCTTTCACGTGACATGAATGTTCAGATCCGTAAGATTCATAACAATAGTTTTCTATTGACATGAAAACAATAATACTAGAAGCAAACTAGCAAGGTAATCATGAACTTTCAAAATAACAAGGCCAATGAAAGTTATCCCTACAAAATCATATAGTCTGGCTATGCTCCATCATCCTCACACAACTAATGTAAATCATGCACAACCCCGGAATTGGCCAAGTTATTATTTTCAAACTCTTACTTTCTCAAACTTTTTATAACTATCACACAATACATGAGCGTGAGCCATGGATATAGCACTATAGGTGGAATAGAGTGTGGCGGTGGTTGTGAGACAAAAAAGGAGGAGATGGTCACATTGACTCGGCGTATCAAAAGGCTATGGAGATGCCCATTAATAGATATCAATGTTAATGAGTAGGGATTGCCATACAAGAGATGCACTAGAGCTATAAGTATGTGAAAGCTCAAAAGGAAAACTAGTGGGTGTGCATCCAACTTGCTTGCTCACGAAGACCTAGGGCAATTTTGAGGAAGCCCATCATTGGGATATACAAGCCAAGTTATATAATGAAGATTCCCACTAGCATATGGTAGTGACAAAGAAAGGATCTCTCAATCATGAAGAACATGGTGCTATTATGAAGCACAAGTGTGGAAACAAATAGTAGCATTGTCCCTTCTCTCTTTTTCTCTCTTTTCTTTTTTTTCATTTGGGCTCTTCGGCCTCTTTTTTTTATTTTCTTTTCTTTTCTCTTTTTTTTTATTTTTTGGCTCTTTGGGCTCTTTGTTTTTTCCTCACATGGGACAATGCTCTAATAATGATGATCATCACACTTTTATTTACTCACAGCTCAAAACTCACAATGATGACTCCATAGGAAATGCCCCCGGCAGTGTACTGGGATGTGCAACGATCTAGCATGGCGTATGTCGTTGAAACATCTTGCTAGCTATCTTACGATCATGCAAAGGCAATATGAGAGTGGCGGCACAAGTCATGAGATGGAACGGTGGGAGTTGCATGGAAATATATTTTGGAATGGTTATGAAACTACCATAGTAGGTAGGTATGGTGGCTGTTTTGAGGAAGGCATATGGTGGTTTTGTGCACCCGCGAGAATTGCGCGGTACTAGTGTCGGGACCCCGATCCCAAGCCATAGGAATCCAACCTGTAACACATCGCATCTCTTTGTGGTCTCACGCACGGTTATCCCCACGGCTGCAGCCGTACCTTAGGCGGGACCATTTGCGCCTTTTGACTCGCGTATGCGATTGTGTCGCTAGCAGTCCAATGTCAAAGAACCCGGATCGACATGTCTAGTCATAAACTAAAGTGGCAGTTCCGTACAGGGACAGGCATACATGACCCGGCAAAGCAGGTGTCGGTCATCAGCGAATGTAGACGAGTCGTAGCAAGCTACAAGGACTCCATTACAACGCGTGACATTTCCCAAAGGGACAGACACAACAGCTAAGAAGGACACATGCCGGTCAACCAATGTGTCCGGAGCAGTAGCGAACTACCATGGCTCGATGGAATCACAAAGGGGCATTTCCCCGTAAGGAGTGCTACTAAGGCATACGACTAGGCATTCGAACCCCATACATATCAAGGACAACACACATACGCATGGCATACGGATATGTATAGATACATCGATGGCATCACAACATAACCATAAACATACAACCTTTATTTAGAAGGCTCGGAAGAGCCTCACACATAATATTACAAGGTAGGGGTCTCACGACCCATCATAACAAGTCATACACACAATCCTTACAAGCCAGCGGAAGATCTAAAATTGTCTGAGTACAGACAGATGGAAAGATAAAGGCACATAGCCTGACTATCTACAGACCCAACCTAGGACCAGATAGTAGCTGGGATACCAGCTACTCGTTGCCGTCGATGTCTAGGTAGAACACTCCATTAGGGTCATTAACAACCTCTGCAACAATATATTAAGCAAACGTGAGTACAAAAGTAGTCAGCAAGACTTTAGAAAATCTATCTACTCATGCAATGTATCAACAAGGAGTTGTGGGGTTTCATGCGGAAAAGCCAGCATTAGACTCTTGGCTAGACAACTTGCATTTTTAAACAGTTTTGACAACTATGTTTCTCGCGCACCAGTCCACTAACAACACAACAATACTCTATCTTGGAATCATTCCGTCTCCCTACGTAAATGCCGTCCACGACACTCACGCTTATCTTTACAATATTACGAGTAGCCATTATAGTTATCTATGAACAACATATGTTTCCAAGTAGTCCATATCCGCGGACGCGGTTATTCGAATAGATCATAACCCTACAGGGGTGTACTTCTTCACACATGCTCTCGCCACTTATCGCCATGTATACATCATGCACCTCGGCAACCTTCAAGCGGAAGCCCAGCGAGGGAGTCGGCCACGACCGTTAACCACTCTAATACTTAGTCCAGGTTTATTGCCTATCTGAGGGTAACCCGCACGGAAGTCCGGCCGAGGTTTCCGCCACGGCCCCAAACGATGTGCGCAGGGTTCCCAAGCCCACCATCCGGGTGCCACTTGGTACACCGTGCCACTGCCTACCGCATCATAGCTTACCTCTAAGATCAGCGCTACACACGGCCTCCAGCATGACTATAAACACCAGAAACTACTTGCAACTCCTGGACCAAGTACTAAACGATTAATAAGTCGAGCGGTTCATAATTCAGGGCCCAACATGTGGTAGTATCTCATCTTGGATTACATACACGGAACTCAGTTCCTAAGGACGGTTCCAATGAAACGACCCGCCATGTACTCCTACATAGCCTTTCACCGGTACCTTTACCAAATCAGGTTCAACACACCACCTTTACTAGCAGAACCCTTTGGGTGATCTTGATTTGAAATCATAATGCAAATATCATTTGAATTATAATTTATCAAATTCTTTTAATTGATTTGACCTGATGCTGTTTGATAACTTTGTTTTTCATGCATGAAAGTAGCACCATTTGATTCCTTGGATTTTTCTGATACATTTACATATATTATTTGTCAAATTTGGAGTTATATTCAAATTTCTATGAATTTCCAAAGTTTTGAACTTATTCTGGAATTATTTTTAAACAGAAAAGTCTTTATTGCATGAGCATGACATAAGCATGTCCAACTGGCCGTTGAAAGTCAAACCTAACTAGTGGGGCCCACTGGTCAATGACTCTGGCCAGGTTTTTGTTTAAATTTAACTTAATTAGTTAATTAACAGAGTAGGACCCACCTGTCAGTGTGAGTTTAAGTTAATTAAATAAGTTATTTTTAATTTTTACTAAACTTAATTAGCCAGGGGCTGGCCCCAACTGTCATAGGCTTAGGGGGGTTAGACCCACCGGCGGCGAGATCGTTCTCGCCGGCGGTGAGCCTCCGGCGACCACGAGAACGGTGGAGGGGCTCGGAAATGCATATCTGATGACCAAACTTCACCCAGAGAGCACCAGATGACCGACACTTTACCCGCGGCTCCATTTTTGCATGCAGCCGGGGATGAAATAGCCGAAGATGACGTCGGCGACGAGCTTGGCAGCGGACGAAGCTCGGGCATCATCGGGGTCACCGAAACAGGGGGCATCACGCGCGGGGCTGGGCTCCTACAGCACCTACGCGACGCACTGAAGCCATTGGTGGCCGCAAATGGACCAGCCGATCACCGGAGAGCTACCGGCGATGAGGTCCCGCGACGGATCTCGTCGGGCTCCGGTGGAATCGGGGCCTAGAGGAAGGGATCGAGGGTGAAAACTTAGGGGAAAGAACCCTGAGCTCAAGGGGAGTGCAAAGGCGTCGAGAGTGGGCGCGGGGATGGCCTGAGGAGGGAGAACGACGGCGGCGAAGCTCCACTGACCCGAGGAGGAAGATGAAGGCGTCACGGCGTCTCAGGGGTTCTCGGTGTCGAGCGACTAGCTGGGGAGCTTCAGGGGGTCACGACGAAGCTGTTGCGCGGCTCAGGAGAGAGGAAGAGGGGCAGGAGCGACGACGAGCTCAACGGCGAGCTCAAGCTGGAGCTTGCGGTCATGGCGGCCGAGAGGGGGCAGAGAGAACAGAGCGAATGGGGAGGGGATGAGCTCGCGGAGGCCTTCGGGGAGCTTATCCCCGTTGCGCCAGCGCGACGCGGCGGCCAGGCAGACGCACAGCTGCGTGGCCGCGCCGGAATGAGCGGCGGCCACCTCCAGCTGCTCGCTGGCAAGGAAGACGATGGGAAGCAGCTGAGCCTGGGCTAGGTGAGCGACAGGTAAGGGTTTTCCATTTTTCTTCTTTTCTGTTTTCTGTTTATTCTTTCTGTTATTTGTTTTGTTTTATTTTTGGCTCCAAACTATTCCTAAAATAGTTTAAAAAATCCTAGAGTGTTAGTTGGAATATTTCCAACCACTCATAAAGTTTTCAACATTTTTGGAAACTTTAAATTATTTGAAATCAAATATATAATTGATTGCAGTAGATTTTAACTTAAATTTAAAATGCCAAAAGTGGTTTGAAAATAAGTTTCATCTCTGATATCTTGTTTTCTATATTTATCAGAAAAGATGTACTTTTCTTAAGGCCATTTTGGGTTCATTGATTTGGCATTAATTTTGAAATGCTTTTGAATGAGGGGTTGCTAGGGTTTTGCTTTGGTTTTATTGCTTTGCTTTTGGGTTTTCATTTCATTTCCCTGGATGCATTGAAAGAAAACATGAGCACATCTTACTAAACCTAATAGGGATCAGGGATGTGACAACTCACCCCCACTCAAAAGAATCTCGTCCCGAGATTTGGAAGTCGTCGGGAATAGCGCTGGGTACTCAAGTCGGAGACGATCCTCTCTTTCCCATGTTGCCTCCTTTTCGGAATGATTTGACCATTGAACTTTAAGAAACTTGAGGTTTCGACGTCAAGTGGTAC
The DNA here is from genome assembly GCF_904849725.1 of Hordeum vulgare subsp. vulgare. Classification (NCBI taxonomy): domain Eukaryota; kingdom Viridiplantae; phylum Streptophyta; class Magnoliopsida; order Poales; family Poaceae; genus Hordeum; species Hordeum vulgare. The sequence continues at coordinate 368,956,425 of NC_058523.1, forward strand.
GCAAAGCTTGATCAAGAATACGCACAGGGTATTCTCGGTATGAAAGGTTGTCTTGGAGATCAAGCGTTTCGTGGTCCACTTCACGGATAGGATCCTAAAAGCAACGCCTGAGTTGCGAGACGTGGAAAACATCATGAACCTTGGAAAGATGCGGAGGAAGTTCCAATTGGTAGGCAACTTCTCCTCGTTTGGCAAGAATGTGAAAAGGACCAATGTAACGAGGAGCCAACTTGCCCTTGATACCGAAACAATGGGTTCCCTTCAAAGGTGTAACCCGAAGGTAAGGCTTCTCGTCAACTTCAAAGGTCACAGCCTTATGATGACGATCATATTGGCTCTTTTGACGAGACTCGGCTGTTTTCAACTTTTCACGAATAATGCGAACTTGGTCTTCTGCATCCTGGATCATATCCGGACCAAAGAGTTGCCTCTCTCTGGTTTCTGACCAATTAAGAGGTGTTCGACATCTTCGTCCATAGAGAACTTCAAAAGGAGCTTTGCCCAAGCTTGATTGATAACTATTGTTATAAGCGAACTCGGCGAATGGAAGGCACTTCTCCCAATTAATACCGAACGATATAACACAAGCTCGGAGCATATCTTCTAGGACTTGATTCACTCTTTCTACTTGACCACTTGATTGGGGATGGAAAGCGGTGCTAAAGGATAAGTGAGTCCCCATGGCATTCTGAAAACTCTCCCAGAAGCGAGAGGTAAAGATACTTCCACGGTCTGAGTTAATCTCCAGAGGAACACCATGAAGAGACACTATTCGAGAGACATATAACTCTGCTAGCTGGCTAGCTGTTATACTCTCATGAACAGGAAGAAAATGAGCTACTTTGGAAAGACGGTCAATGACCACAAAGATAGCATTATTTCCTTTCTTGGTCTTGGGCAATCCGGTGTTGAAATCCATGCTGACTTTATCCCATTTCCACTCCGGAATAGCTAAAGGTTGAAGAGTGCCAGCAGGCCTTTGATGTTCTGCCTTAACTCGACGACAAACGTCGCAGTTAGCAACGAACTCAGCAGTTTCTCTCTTCATCCTAGTCCTCCAAAACCTCTCGCGTAGGTCCTGATACATCTTAGTACTACCAGGATGAATGGTGAGACGAGAATCATGACCTTCCTTAAGGATTAACTGCCTTAGATATGGATTCTTAGGAACCAATAGACAATTCTGGAAGAACACAACACCTTGATCATTCATGGAGAATTCCTTAGCGTTTCCGCTAATAATATTCTCCTCGATCCGTGATATACCCTTATCACGCTTCTGGCCAGCTATGATTTGATCCTTAAGAGTAGTCTTCGCCACCAGGGTAGAAAGAAATCCTTGAGGAACAATGTGAAGATTTAACTTCCGAAATTCCTCATAGAGACGTGGTTGACCTCGTTGTAGCATCAGATTGTTACAATAAGACTTACGACTTAGTGCATCAGCCATAACATTGGCCTTCACGGGGGTGTAAGTTATCCCTAAATCGTAATCCCTGATCAACTCAACCCACCGTCTTTGCCCGAGATTCAAATCCGGCTGGGTGAAGATATATTTCAGACTTTGGTGATCAGTGAATATTTCGCAACGATTACCAAGAAGGTAATGTCGCCAGGTTTTAAGTGCATGGACTGCAACTGCAAGCTCAAGATCATGTGTGGGATAATTATCCTCATGTGGACGCAACTGTCGAGATGCGTATGCAATCACATGACGATCGTGCATGAGAATGCAACCTTATCCTTGTCGCGAGGCATTGCAGTAGATAACAAAGTCCTTAGAGAAATCTGGTGGTAGCAACACCGGTGCGGAAGTCACGCGTCTTGTCAGTTGCTGAAAACTATGCTCACACTGTGGTGTCCACTCGAACTTTTTATCTTTCTTGAGGAGTTCAGTTAGAGCCTTTGCAATCTTGGAGAAATTCTCGGCAAAGCGGCGACAATAGCTCGCTAGACCAAGAAACCTCCTAGCTTGCTTAACCGATTCAGGTTGAGTCCAATCAAGGACAACTTGAACTCTCTCGGGATTGACAACAATACCCTTACCAGAGATTACGTGGCCTAGATAGGTCACTTCTGGTAACCAAAATTCACATTTTGAAAACTTGGCATAAAGGCGATGCTCTCGAAGTTTCATCAATACCAGCCTTAGATGCTCAGCATGTTCTTGTTCGTTCTTCGAGTAGATGAGAATATCATCGAGGTATACTACGACGAATTTATCCAAATACTCCATGAAGATTGAATTCATCAAGCGAGAGAAGGTGGCTGGGGCATTGGTTAAACCCAAGGACATGACGGTGTACTCGTATTAGACATAACGAGTGACAAAAGCCGTTTTTGGAATGTCCCCGTTCTTGATCTTGATTTGATGGTATCTAACCTCAAATCCATTTTTGAGAAGACTGAGGATCCAGCGAGCTGATCATACAGATCGTTGATCCTGGGGAGCGGATATTTGTTCTTTATGGTGACCAGGTTAACTGCTCGGTAATCTACAACCATCCGATCCGTTCCGTCTTTCTTCTTGATGAAGAGGACGGGACAAGCCCAAGGAGAAGAGCTAGGACGAATGAAACCTTTATTCAAGGCCTCATCTAGTTGCTTCTTAAGTTCGGCTAGCTCTAGGGGTGCCATCTTATAAGGTCTTCTGGCTATTGGAACGGTTCCCAGAACAAGGTCTATCACGAACTCTACATCTCTGTCAGGTGGAATTCCTGGCAGTTGCTCTGGAAAAACATCCGGAAAATCATGGACTACCGGAATGTCTTCAAGTTCCGGAAGAGGGTTGGCATTGAGGGAATAGAGTTGGCATTTGTCAACTCGAGTAGAAACATTGACTATCTCACCCGAGGGATGGGTAAGCTGAACATTTCTAGAATGAGTATCAATCTTGGCATAATGAGCTGACATCCAGTTCATACCCTCGATGATATTGATATCCGAAGATTTCAGGGCTATTAAAGATGCTAGAAAAACTAGCCTGTCTACTAGAATTTCATTGTCATAGGTTATCCTGGAGGTTTGCCACTTACTACCAGGGGTTTGGACAACCAATGGGATTGGCATATCACAGAAAGACATGTTATGCAACTGTGCGTAACTTTCTGAAATGAAGGAATGAGATGACCCAGTGTCAAAAAGAACACACGCTCGGTGATGATTAACAAGGAGCATAGCCAGTAGGACGTCGGGATCCTCTGCAGCTTCTTTTGCTGAAACATAGTTCACACGGCCACGTGCAGGAGTTGGCTTCACATAGTAAGCTTTGCCTGACTTGCCTTGCCCAACGGACTTTCCGGGTTGCTTGGTACCCATATTCTGAGGACACTCTCGGGAATAGTGCCCTGGTTCTCCACACTTGTTACAGATCACCTGATTGGCACGTGGTGCAACATTGCTAGCTGGACCACCATAGGTTTTTGCTGGAGGGTTGGTCTGATTCGTCTGAGGCGCCACATAGGATGGCCTCAGAGTGTATCTTGGCGGCAGAGAAGTATTTGGAACCCACAACCTGCATTTTGGAAACGTGGAACCAGATGACGAGCCCGAGTCACGGGAGTGCTTCTTTGTGGCTTCATAGTCGGTATGACCAGTCTCGGCACTGATCGCCTTGTTGACAAGAGCTTGAAAGCTTGTACATTCATGGAGGCGCAAATCACGACGAAGCTCAGGGCTTAGACCCTTACGGAATCTTGCTTGCTTCTTCACGTCAGTTGACACCTCTTGAGTTGCATAGCGGGCGAGGTTACCGAACTCGCGGCTATAGGCATCCACGGTCAACTTTCCCTGGGTGAATGCACAGAACTCCTCTCTCTTTCTGCCCATCAAGCCCTCCGGAATATGGTGCAGATGGAAGGCTGCACTCAAGTCTGCCCATGTGGCTGCTGGTCCGGCAGGACGCATAGCTTCAAAGTTCTCCCACCATAGATTGGCGGGTCCTTTCAGAACGTACGCCGCAAAGGTCACCTTGTCGGCCTCAGAAACATTTGCAGACCGAATCTTGCGCGATATACTGCACAACCAATCATCAGCGTCGAGGGGATCGACAGAGTGATGGAACTTTGGAGATTCAGCTTCACAAAGTCATTGAGGGACACTGCATCATTCCTAGGCTGACGAGCCGTATTTTTCTCAATACGCTCTAACAAACGGTTGGTCTCCCTTTTGTTCCTCTCTGCCTCAAGCATAACTTCCACGAGAGAGGGCGGGTGAGGCAGTTCCTCCTACGACGCCTGACTACCCTCTCCTTGCTCATGAGCAAGGGCATGGTTCAACCTGGTGAACACCATCCTGACAAACAAACTCACATCTTAGACCAATATCATCATCAACACTAACTATGGATTAAGAATGCACTGAACACATGGAATGTGGAAATGAACATCCGAACAACATGGTAACAAGAAACTGCTATATATACACCATGGTTCATACACACCATTACATAGTTCAGTACAACCTTAACCGAAGGGGAAACTACTGAAAACATGAAACTACTCATCAAAGGCTTCCAAGCTTCCTATACATTATTTATCTATGCCTCCCGAATTCATTTCATGACACAAACATACTTCACAAGTCACACAGGACTGTGGGAGTACAACTACTACCATACTAACCTTCCACTCACGGTTCAGGCATCCGCATAGAACATCTCATAAAGATTGCCTCCATGGCCTAGAAGCTCAACGTGCGGATCAGGAAACACTAGAGCCTAAGACCCCTGGGAACAGTAAGGACACGGGTGTGGCCTTGGTCCCCTGACTGGTGGTAGTTGTAACATCCCAATTTTCCTAATTGGGAATGTTTTACATTGTAGCTAAGCATCTATGCATATTGAGTGAAATAACTTTAGCACTTGAATTTCTTTCGTCTTTTGATTTGCATTTCCATTTTTCCTCGCACGAGAAATGCCCGGAGAAATACTCTCCTGCACGCAAGAGAGAGAGCGGAGGAAAATGACCCTCCAAAGTGCGGGCAATTTCTGAAATATTGGAGCCAAGAAAATCCAAAGTTTATTTGCAAAAATATTCGCAAAAAGAAATAAAGCATTTTGAGGAATTTCTGAAAAAACATTTTTTTAAGTTTTTATTTTTGCTTTGGAAAAATGTTATTCGGGTAGAGGATATTTTTCTGATTTTTTTGGTATATAATACCCTATATTAAATATTTTGATTTATTTCCTTTTATTCGCTTTTGATTTTCTATTTCGGAAAAGATTTAAAAATAGGAAAGTCTGTTTTTTTTAGGAGCCACCGCCCTGAGCGCGTTTTAAGGCCATGGGCCGAATCTCCACCGCCGGGACCGAATCCCTTAGGATTCGGCCGACCGACCCTGCCCCGACCCCCTCTCTCTCTATGCAAGTGGGACCCGCTGGACGAACCCTCTCTCCCCGCGGTCACCCCCTCCTCCTTCCAAACTCCTGCCCGACCCCGAGCCCGAGACCGCCGGGATCCCCTGCCGCACCCCTCTCCTTTCCTTCCCCCAAGCCCCCTCCTGGCCTATATAACAGCCCCGGCCTCCGCAGCCCCGTTCCTCCCACCGCCTCGCCGAGCCGCCGCCGCCCCGAGCCCCTGCCGCGACCTTGCCGGCGAGCCCAAGCTCCTCCACTTCGGCCCCCCCTGGAGCAGCACCCCGGCGCCACTCCCCGCTCCGCCCGACGCCCCCCCTCGGTGGAGGACCGCCGCTGCCACCTCCCCGTCCCTCCAGCGCCCCCCGGAGCCCCTCCCCTCGCCGGCCACGCCACCCTCGCCGGAGTTGCCTCCGAGTGCCGGTGAGACTCCCTCCTCTTCTCTGTTGTTTTTTCTTTTGTTTTGTTAGCCCTTAGATCCATATCCTACGGGTTAGATTAGTTCTTAGAATACCCCTTCGGTTTAGATTAGAAAACCGTCGGTTTTATTTCACTTATTCTTTAGCCAGTAGTTTCGGTTAGAACTAGGCCGTTTGCTCCTAACGTTTGCAACAAACAACCCCGCAGCCTATCGTAGCACGCCACGTATACCCCCTGTTAGTTAGCTAGTTAGCTTCATTTTTTTTCTGTCTAATTGCAAAAACAGAAAAGTTTCTGTTTTGTTTTGGCCATAACTTTTGATCCCGTAGTACAATGATATTGATTCTTGTTCCAGTAGACTCCAATGTTTCTGTAGTTTTTAAAAACATATAATTTGTCTATGTTTGAAATTTTCAAATATAAGTTAGATCAGATTTAGTTTAAACCTTGTTTTGCCTATTCCAGGAGTTTAAAAAATGACTTTGAGTTGATTCTTTTGCTACTGCTTCCTAGTGATTATATCTTACTGTGGTAGAAGTTTCAAAATTTTTAAAGTATTTTTACTAGTGTTTTTAACAGAAACAAGTTTCTGCCTTAGTAACGCGTGTTGAATTCTTTTACTTCGGCTTTAGCTAATCCTTACTTGTGATGCTAGTTTTACTTGTTGCTTGATTGAAGTGCTTATGGTGTGTTTTGTGTTTGTATCGGTAGATCATCCGGAGTGCGAAGCGTGTTCCTTAGAAGCGCTCGATCAAGACAACTATCATCAAGGCAAGTCATTTTGATCATACTATCACCTATGTTTTATGCATCGTAGTTCTACCATCCTATGCCCAATTGCATGCTCAGTAGGTACTTGGAAATTCTAGTATAGATTGTATTATCTTGTGGTAGGCACACAACAAACCCGATACTTGGCCCTGGGATGACAAATTTCATATTGCTATGCTTGAGTAGACGGGATTTCGGTTGAGTGCATAACACGAGTGATGCGAGGTTGATTAAATAATCAAGACCGGTTAAGACAAGATTTTCAAGACCTCGGACGAAATGTAACTCTGGGTGAAGGACGGTTGATCGGCTCCCTGGAGAACCCAGTGGATGACCCGGGATGCTGGAGAGGCCATGACATCCTGCGGAAAGCTTCACCCAGGCTCAAAGAGACGGACGGATATTTTCAAGACCCATGGCTTACCTACACAGCCACAAGTCATTATGGGCTCTGGCTTGGTTGGAGAACGCGGCGACTCTGGACAGGCCGTGCTAGCAGATGTAGAAGAACGGTAGGAATGGATGGGCACCGACAGGGATTCAAAGGGACCCGTTGAAAGACCATGTTTTGATCATCCGATCTTCAAACATCCTGAAGTGCGAGGACATACACGGAGGCGATCAAATCTTGTGGGGAACGTGTGCAAAACTCTGCAGAGTACTCAAACCTAATCGATTAGCCGTGTCCACGGTCATGGACGACTTGAGCCAAAGGAACTGAAGTTATCTGAAATTCTCAACACAAATAATAATATTGATGTGGGTATTATTGACAACATGGGTACGAGAATTGGTTGGTGGAACCATCTCGTTAACAACCAACAATGTAGTAACATTTTGCTTTTAGCCCTCTCTTGATGTAGGAGAAAACTTGCTTTTCGCTAAAAACTTATAGCCCCACCTGCCATATATGCATATAGTATAGATGATTACTTTTCACCCCTCTCTTATGTGACTTGCCGGCATATTCAATATGCTGACCTACACGGCTGCAACGTATCATGTTGCAGAGTACTTTTCCGACCAGGAGTGAGGCTACGATCTACGCTCAGCGACATGCCCTTGGAGTCGGATGGACTCGTCTACCTGATGCTTCCGCTAGTCTTTGTTAGATATCTCATGAGATGGCCTTCAGCCACTTTATTGTAATCCTTTATTGTAATAAAGTACTCTTTATGAGATTTCGATTAATAAAGCTGTGTGATTGAACTCTTGAATATATACATTATGTACTGAGTGTGTACCAGCATGATCTTGGGATGGTACGGAAACACCAGAGGCTTGACTCGTCTTGAGTCGGGTCGCTACAGAAATGGTATTCAGAGCACACGCTGACCTTAGGACGTAACCTCTAGGAATGGAAAAGCCTTAGGAAGAAAACTATTTTCTTATGTCTATAAATCCTATATTTTCTCTTCAAATCATTTCTGACTTCTCCCCGATTTTTCCAATATTTTAGATGGCCACCTTCATCCCTGTTAAGTTCACGGAGTTTTGCCAGCCCAACGCCACTATGCCGTTCGGAAAGGAGCTGGTGCAGATCACCAAGGACTTGAGGATTGCTCTGCCGACTATCACAGGGAAGCCAACTTCGTCTTACCCGGAGGATTCACACTACAAGATCGAGGTGCACGTTCCCGGAAGGACATTCCAGCCGCGCACTGAGCTGGTGGATTTCATGTTCATCGCACCCAACTGGATTCTCGGAAGGGACATGGCGATCCACTGTGCCCTCAGATGTATCAAGGAAGAATACAAAGGCTGCCCTATTTCTCCAGACCTATTCACCGTATCCCGGAGAAACGAAGACGGAGAAATCATCTCAAGCAAGACCAAGGACGCTCTCTTGTCTTATGCCCAGACCTTGGAGAAGCACAGCGAGACTCTGGAGCATCGTGTGATCAAGGACGCCAGGAAGATCAAGCAACTGTCACTCCGCGAGCTTGAACTCGAAGAAGCAGCCCGGGAAGCCCACTATGAACATGAACTGGAGGCGAAGGACTTTCTGGAGCGGATCGAGAAGCTGAAGGCTCGAGTTGCATACCTGGAGGAGGAACTGGACATGGGCGAGAACCTTCATCCCGAAGGAGACGTAGCCCCATTGATCAGCAACGACGAGGACTATGAAGAAAGCTCCACCGAAGGACCCACCACCATGCTTTTCTGAGGAGGACACTTACACTAGACCACCAAATTTATTTTATCGTTATACGTTTTAGGCCGATGTTTAGGATTATCAAATTTTGTATCCTCGTGTGAACCTTTGTGATGGTATTGAATAAAATGCGTGGTATGATACTTGTTTGTTGCATTTCATATGGGTAGTGTAATTCCTCTTAGACCATTGTTCTATGCTAATCTCACGCCTCCACAAACATCAGATGCCTCCGAGACGCGCCCCTACCTCCAACTTTCTGCCGGAACTCACCCAGTTGATCCTGCAACAAAACACCCTGATGCAGCTGATCATCCAGAACCAGAACAATAACAACAACCGTCATCCACCCAGGGCGACAACCTCACCCGTTTCCTGAGGTTGAACCCTCCAACTTTCTCCAGCAGCATTGAGCCCATTGTGGCAGATGATTGGCTCCGCAAGATGGAGCGTGAACTTATCACTGCTGGTTGTACTGAAGCTGAGAAGGTGCGTTTTGCCGTGCATCAACCTGAAGGCCCTGCAGCTGCTTGGTGGGAGAACTACACCACCACTTACCCCATTGTTGGAGTCACTTGGGAGCAATTCAAGCAAGCCTTCCGCACCGCACATGTCTCAGCTGGTGCAATGAGTCTGAAGAAGCGTGAGTTTCGCAACTTACGCCAGGGGAATCGCTCTGTGGCCCAGTACGTCGATGAATTCAGCATGCTCACCCGTTATGCACCTGGAGATGTGGCCGATGATGCGGCCAAGCAGGAAAAGTTCTTGGAAGGACTCAATGATGAGCTGAGCATTCAGTTGACTGTAGCCACCTTCAACAATTACCAGGAGCTGGTTGATAAGGCCCTCATCTTGGAGGGGAAACACCAGCAGATGGAGAACGCAAGCGAAAGTACGGGATTGGAAAGTTCAACTCCGGCACTCAGCAGAAGCCTCGCTACACCCCCTATTCAGGGAATACCGGGACTGGATCCGGTAAGTTTGGAGGACACGTTCAGCATAACCACCCGGTGCACAACCATGGAGGCCACAACCATGGAGGAAATGGGAATCACCGCAACAACAGCAACTTCAAGAATGGCGGTACTGGCACTCAGCAGCATTCAGCTCCAGCTCAGAAGGATCTGACTCACATCACCTGCTTCAAGTGTCAGATGACGGGACACTATGCCACTGAATGTCCCCAGAACAAGCAGGGAAATGGAAACGGCAACGACAACTCTGCAGCAAAGAAGCCCAATCCTTTTCCTCGAGCTCAGGTGAACCACATCGGTGTTGAAGAGGTCTATGATCACCCCGATACTATGGTTGGTAAGTTTTTGCTAAATTCACGTCCAGTATTGGTACTTTTTGATTCTGGTGCAACACATTCATTCATATCAAGGGTAGTTGTGGAAAAGTATAGTTTGCCAACTAGGACCCTCAGCCAACCTATTAAGGTCAGTTCCCCAGGAGGCATGATGACAGCCGGGATAGGATGCCATGCTTTGAGTCTCAACATCGGGAACCATAATTTTCCCACCGACCTCATCGTATTAGAGTCCGAGGGATTGGATGTAATCCTAGGCATGGATTGGTTGGCCAAGTATGAAGGGAATATTGATTGTGCCCTTAAGTCTATTTTGCTCACCACCCCTGAGCAGAAGCGGATTAAGTACGTGTCTCAGCGCCCGACACGGAGTAAGCGAGTAAACTCTCTCACTGAAGTAGTCCAGGAGGAAGTACCGATTGTGCAGGAGTACCCAGATGTATTTCTGGAGGAATTGCCGGGCATGCCCCCCGATAGAGAGATTGAGTTCTTGATTGAGATATTACCCAGAAGAGCCTCGATATCCAAGAGACTCTATCGGATGCCCGCAAATGACTTGATAGAAATCAAGAAGCAAATTAAGGAGTTATTGGACAAAGGGTATATTCGCCCAAGTTCTTCACCTTGGGGAGCCCCAGTGCTCTTGGTTGAAAAGAAGGACAAGTCCTTGAGAATGGTTGTCAATTATCGTGCATTGAACGATGTGACCATCAAGAACAAGTACCCCTTGCCGATGATCAATGATCTGTTTGATCAGTTAGTTGGAGCTCGCGTATTCTCAAAGATCGATCTTCGATCCGGGTATCTACAGTTGAAGATTCGTGAACATGATATACCCAAGACAGCCTTCACCACCCGGTATGGCTTGTATGAGTACACGGTCATGTCATTTGGACTGACTAATGCTCCGGCATATTTTATGAATCTGATGAACAAGGTATTTATGGAATACTTGGACAAGTTTGTCGTGGTGTTCATCGATGACATACTGATATTCTCCAAGAACGAAGAGGAACACAAGGAACACCTACGTCTAGTTCCGGAGAAGCTTCGAGAGCATAAGCTATATGCAAAGTTTAGCAAATGTGAGTTTTGGTTGAAGGAAGTCGGATTTCTCGGACACGTTATCTCAGGAGAAGGAATAGCAGTGGACCCTGCCAAGGTCGCAGCAGTCACCGAATGGGTAGCACCCACTTCAGTCAAGGAGATCCGCAGTTTTCTCGAACTTGCCGGATATTACCGGAGGTTCATTGAGAATTTCTCAAAGATTGCCAAGCCCATGACAGAGTTGTTGAAGAAGGAATCCAAGTATGTTTGGACTGAGGAATGTGAAACCAGTTTTCAAGAGCTGAAGAAACGTCTTGTTACAGCCCCAGTGCTGATATTGCCGAACATTCGGAAGGATTTCCAGGTTTACTGTGACGCTTCTCGTCAAGGACTCGGAGGAGTGCTCATGCAAGAAGGCAAAGTTGTAGCCTATGCATCCAGACAACTCAGACCTCATGAGTTGAATTATGCCACACATGACTTGGAACTAGCAGCCGTAGTGCACGCTCTCAAGACCTGGAGACATTTCCTGATCGGAAATAGTTGTGATGTTTACACTGATCACAAGAGCCTGAAATATATCTTCACACAGAAGGAGTTGAACCTCAGACAGAGGCGATGGCTAGAGTTGATCAAGGACTATGACATGAGATTGCATTATCACCCAGGCAAGGCAAATGTTGTAGCCGATGCGTTGAGCCGCAAGAGTTATGTGAACAAACTCATAGCTGGAGGATTACCCCAGGAGTTAGTCGATGACCTCCGAGAGCTCAAATTGGAAATAGTTTCAAGAGGATTTGTTGCCACTCTGGAAACTGAGTCTACTTTGACAGAAAAGATCCGCGAGGCACATAAATCAGACAAGGAGATAGCTGAGATTAAGCAGAAAATGGAAGACGGGAAGGCTAAAGGTTTTCGTGAGGATGAACACGGAACTTTATGGTTTGAGGATCGCATCTATGTGCCCAATGATCCCGAACTGAGGAAGTTGATACTTCAGGAGGCCCATGATTCCCCATACTCGATAGACCCCGGCAACACCAAGATGTATCTGGATCTGAAAGAAAGTTTCTGGTGGACAGGTTTGAGGAAATACATTGCCGAGTTCGTAGCAATATGCGATGTTTGTCAGCGAGTAAAAGCCGAGCATCAGAAGCCAGCAGGTTTTCTCCAACCTCTGCCGATACCCGAGTGGAAATGGGAAAAGCTTGGTATGGACTTCATCACAGGATTACCTCGGACCCGTTCTGGCTATGATTCTATTTGGGTTGTGGTCGATCATTTGGCCAAGGTAGCTCACTTCATTCCGGTGAAGACTACTTACACGAGTGCCAAGCTGGCCAAGATATATATGACGAGGATCGTATGTCTGCACAGAGTACCGAAGAGCATTGTGTCAGATAGAGGGACTCAGTTCACATCCAAATTTTGGCACCAACTGCATGAAACCTTGGGAACGAGATTGGAGTTCAGCACAGCTTTTCACCCGCAGACAGATGGATAGACCGAGAGAGTCAAGCAGATTCTGGAGGACATGTTGAGAGCTTGCGCACTGGACTATGTGTCTAGTTGGGATGACAATTTACCTTATGCCGAGTTCTCATACAACAACAGCTACCCGACCAGTTTGAAGAATGCCCCTTTCGAAGCTCTATACGGAAGGAGGTGCAGAACACCGTTGATGTGGGATGGAGTTGGAGACCGACAACTTTTTGGTCCCGACCTTATCCGAGATTCTGAAGAGAAGGTCAAGCTAATCCGTGACCGACTCAAGATAGCTCAATCCAGGCAGAAGAGTTATGCTGACGGCAAACGCAAGGAAGTAACGTACGAAGTGGGAGACCGAGCATATCTTCGGGTGTCTCCACTTCGAGGAATCAAGATATTCGGTGTCAAAGGAAAATTAGCACCTCGTTTCATTGGCCCCTACAAAATTCTGGAACGTAGAGGCGAAGTTGCATACAAACTGGAACTGCCGGAAGGATTGTCCGGAGTTCATGATGTCTTCCATGTTTCCCAGTTGAAGAAATGCCAAGCTGAGATGGCCGATGTACCGTTAAGAGATACAGTGCCCCTAGAGGCCATACAGCTTGACAGTGATCTGACGTATGAGGAGAAACCCGTCAGGATTCTCGAGACTGCCAATAGAGTTACCTGCAGCAAGATCATCAAGTTCGGCAAGGTGTTGTGGAGCCACCACACCGAGGAAGAAGCCACCTGGGAACGAGAAGAGGATCTTCGTCGAGACCACCCGCACCTATTTTCTAGCCAACCCGAATCTCGAGGGCGAGATTCATCTTGAGGCGGGTAGGTTTGTAACATCCGAATTTTCCTAATTGGGAATGTTTTATATTGTAGCTAAGCATCTATGCATATTGAGTGAAATAACTTTAGCACTTGAATTTCTTTCGTCTTTTGATTTGCATTTCAATCTATGCATATTGTTTTATATTGTAGCTAAGCATCTATTTTTGCATGCAGCCGGGGATGAAATAGCCGAAGATGACGTCGGCGACGAGCTTGGCAGCGGACGAAGCTCGGGCATCATCGGGGTCATCGAAACAGGGGGCATCACGCGCGGGGCTGGGCTCCTACAGCACCTACGCGACGCACTGAAGCCATTGGTGGCCTCAAATGGACCAGCCAATCACCGGAGAGCTACCGACGACGAGGTCCCGCGACGGATCTCGTCGGGCTCCGGTGGAATCGGGGCCTAGAGGAAGGGATCGAGGGTGAAAACTTAGGGGAAAGAACCCTGAGCTCACGGGGAGTGCAAAGGCGTGGAGAGTGGGCGTGGGGATGGCCTGAGGAGGGAAAACGACGGCGGCGAAGCTCCACTGACCCGAGGAGGAAGATGAAGGCGTCACGGCATCTCAGGGGTTCTCGGTGTCGAGCGACTAGCTGGAGAGCTTCAGGGGGTCACGACGAAGCTGTTGCGCGGCTCAGGAGAGAGGAAGAGGGGCAGGAGCGACGACGAGCTCAACGGCGAGCTCAAGCTGGAACTTGCGGTCATGGCGGCCGAGAGGGGGGAGAGAGAACAGAGCGAATGGGGAGGGGATCAGCTCGCGGAGGCCTTCGGGGAGCTTATCCCCGTTGTGCCAGCGCGACGCGGCGGCCAGGCAGACGCACAGCTGCGTGGCCGCGTCGGAACGAGCGGCGGCCACCTCCAGCTGCTCGCTGGCAAGGAAGACGATGGGAAGCAGCTGAGCCTGGGCCAGGTGAGCGACAGGTAAGGGTTTTCCATTTTTCTTCTTTTTTGTTTTCTGTTTATTCTTTCTGTTATTTGTTTTGTTTTATTTTTGGCTCCAAACTATTCCTAAAATAGTTTAAAAAATCCTAGAGTGTTAGTTGGAATATTTCCAACCACTCATAAAGTTTTCAACATTTTTGGAAACTTTAAATTATTTGAAATCAAATATATAATTGATTGCAATAGATTTTAACTTAAATTTAAAATGCCAAAAGTGGTTTGAAAATAAGTTTCATCTCTGATATCTTGTTTTCTATATTTATCAGAAAAGATGTACTTTTCTTAAGGCCATTTTGGGTTCATTGATTTGGCATTAATTTTGAAATGCTTTTGAATGAGGGGTTGCTAGGGTTTTGCTTTGGTTTTCTTGCTTTGCTTTTGGGTTTTCATTTCATTTCCCTGGATGCATTGAAAGAAAACATGAGCACATCTTACTAAACCTAATAGGGATCAGGGATGTGACAACTCACCCCCACTCAAAAGAATCTCGTCCCGAGATTTGGAAGTCGTCGGGAATAGCGCCGGGTACTCAAGTCGGAGACGATCCTCTCTTTCCCATGTTGCCTCCTTTTCGGAATGATTTGACCATTGAACTTTAAGAAACTTGAGGTTTCGACGTCAAGTGGTACGCTCAGCTTGATCAAGAATACGCACAGGGTATTCTCGGTATGAAAGGTTGTCTTGGAGATCAAGCATTTCGTGGTCCACTTCACGGATAGGATCCTAAAAGCAACGCATGAGTTGCGAGACGTGGAAAACATCATGAACCTTGGAAAGATGCGGAGGAAGTTCCAATTGGTAGGCAACTTCTCCTCGTTTGGCAAGAATGTGAAAAGGACCAATGTAACGAGGAGCCAACTTGCCCTTGATACCGAAACAATGGGTTCCCTTCAAAGGTGTAACCCGAAGGTAAGGCTTCTCGTCAACTTCAAAGGTCACAGCCTTATGATGACGATCATATTGGCTCTTTTGACGAGACTGGGCTGTTTTCAACTTTTCACGAATAATGCGAACTTGGTCTTCTGCATCCTGGATCATATCCGGACCAAAGAGTTGCCTCTCTCTGGTTTCTGACCAATTAAGAGGTGTTCGACCTCTTCGTCCATAGAGAACTTCAAAAGGAGCTTTGCCCAAGCTTGATTGATAACTATTGTTATAAGCGAACTCGGCGAATGGAAGGCACTTCTCCCAATTAATACCGAACGATATAACACAAGCTCGGAGCATATCTTCTAGGACTTGATTCACTCTTTCTACTTGACCACTTGATTGGGGATGGAAAGCGGTGCTAAAAGATAAGTGAGTCCCCATGGCATTCTGAAAACTCTCCCAGAAGCGAGAGGTAAAGATACTTCCACGGTCTGAGTTAATCTCCAGAGGAACACCATGAAGAGACACTATTCGAGAGACATATAACTCTGCTAGCTGGCTAGCTGTTATACTCTCATGAACTGGAAGAAAATGAGCTACTTTGGAAGACGGTCAATGACCACAAAGATAGCATTATTTCCTTTCTTGGTCTTGGGCAATCCGGTGTTGAAATCCATGCTGACTTTATCCCATTTCCACTCCGGAATAGCTAAAGGTTGAAGAGTGCCAGCAGGCCTTTGATGTTCTGCCTTAACTCGACGACAAACGTCGCAGTTAGCAACGAACTCAGCAATTTCTCTCTTCATCCTAGTCCTCCAAAACCTCTCGCGTAGGTCCTGATACATCTTAGTACTACCAGGATGAATGGTGAGACGAGAATCATGACCTTCCTTAAGGATTAACTGCCTTAGATATGGATTCTTAGGAACCAATAGACAATTCTGGAAGAACACAACACCTTGATCATTCATGGAGAATTCCTTAGCGTTTCCGCTAATAATATTCTCCTCGATCCGTGATATACCCTTATCACGCTTCTGGCCAGCTATGATTTGATCCTTAAGAGTAGTCTTCGCCACCAGGGTAGAAAGAAATCCTTGAGGAACAATGTGAAGATTTAACTTCTGAAATTCCTCATAGAGACGTGGTTGACCTCGTTGTAGCATCAGATTGTTACAATAAGACTTACGACTTAGTGCATCAGCCATAACATTGGCCTTCACGGGGGTGTAAGTTATCCCTAAATCGTAATCCCTGATCAACTCAACCCACCGTCTTTGCCCGAGATTCAAATCCGGCTGGGTGAAGATATATTTCAGACTTTGGTGATCAGTGAATATTTCGCAACGATTACCAAGAAGGTAATGTCGCCAGGTTTTAAGTGCATGGACTGCAACTGCAAGCTCAAGATCATGTGTGGGATAATTATCCTCATGTGGACGCAACTGTCGAGATGCGTATGCAATCACATGACGATCGTGCATGAGAATGCAACCTTATCCTTGTCGCGAGGCGTTGCAGTAGATAACAAAGTCCTTAGAGAAATCTGGTGGTAGCAACACCGGTGCGGAAGTCACGCGTCTTGTCAGTTGCTGAAAACTATGCTCACACTGTGGTGTCCACTCGAACTTTTTATCTTTCTTGAGGAGTTCAGTTAGAGCCTTTGCAATCTTGGAGAAATTCTCGGCAAAGCGGCGACAATAGCTCGCTAGACCAAGAAAACTCCTAACTTGCCTAACCGATTCAGGTTGAGTCCAATCAAGGACAACTTGAACTCTCTCGGGATTGACAACAATACCCTTACCAGAGATTACGTGGCCTAGATAGGTCACTTCTGGTAACCAAAATTCACATTTTGAAAACTTGGCATAAAGGCGATGCTCTCGAAGTTTCATCAATACCAGCCTTAGATGCTCAGCATGTTCTTGTTCGTTCTTCGAGTAGATGAGAATATCATCGAGGTATACTACGATGAATTTATCCAAATACTCCATGAAGATTGAATTCATCAAGCGAGAGAAGGTGGCTGGGGCATTGGTTAAACCCAAGGACATGACGGTGTACTCGTATTGGACATAACGAGTGACAAAAGCCGTTTTTGGAATGTCCCCGTTCTTGATCTTGATTTGATGGTATCTAACCTCAAATCCATTTTTAAGAAGACTGAGGATCCAGCGAGCTGATCATACAGATCGTTGATCCTCGGGAGCGGATATTTGTTCTTTATGGTGACCAGGTTAACTGGTCGGTAATCTACAACCATCCGATCCGTTCCGTCTTTCTTCTTGATGAAGAGGACGGGACAAGCCCAAGGAGAAGAGCTAGGACGAATGAAACCTTTATTCAAGGCCTCATCTAGTTGCTTCTTAAGTTCGGCTAGATCTAGGGGTGCCATCTTATAAGGTCTTCTGGCTATTGGAACGGTTCCCAGAACAAGGTCTATCACGAACTCTACATCTCTGTCAGGTGGAATTCCTGGCAGTTCCTCTGGAAAAACATCCGGAAAATCATGGACTACCGGAATGTCTTCAAGTTTCGGAAGAGGGTTGGCATTGAGGGAATAGAGTTGGCATTTGTCAACTCGAGTAGAAACATTGACTATCTCACCCGAGGGATGGGTAAGCTGAACATTTCTAGAATGAGTATCAATATTGGCATAATGAGCTGACATCCAGTCCATACCCAAGATGATATTGATATCCGAAGATTTCAGGGCTATCAAAGATGCTAGAAAAACTAGCCTGTCTACTAGAATTTCATTGTCATAGGTTATCCTGGAGGTTTGTCACTTACTACCAGGGGTTTGGACAACCAATGGGATTGGCATATCATAGAAAGACATGTTATGCAACTGTGCATAACTTTCTGAAATGAAGGAATGAGATGACCCAGTGTCAAAAAGAACACACGTTCGGTGATGATTAACAAGGAGCGTAGCCAGTAGGACGTCGGGATCCTCTGCAGCTTCTTTTGCTGAAACATAGTTCACACGGCCACGTGCAGGAGTTGGCTTCACATAGTAAGCTTTGCCTGACTTGCCTTGCCCAACGGACTTTCCGGGTTGCTTGGTACCCATATTCTGAGGACACTCTCGGGAATAGTGCCCTGGTTCTCCACACTTGTTACAGATCACCTGATTGGCACGTGGTGCAGCATTGCTAGCTGGACCACCATAGGTTTTTGCTGGAGGGTTGGTCTGATTCGTCTGAGGCGCCACATAGGATGGCCTCAAAGTGTATCTTGGCGGCAGAGAAGTATTTGGAACCCACAACCTGCATTTTGGAAACGTGGAACCAGATGACGAGCCCGAGTCACGGGAGTGCTTCTTTGTGGCTTCATAGTCGGTATGACCAGTCTCGGCACTGATCGCCTTGTTGACAAGAGCTTGAAAGCTTGTACATTCATGGAGGCGCAAATCACGACGAAGCTCAGGGCTTAGACCCTTACGGAATCTTGCTTGCTTCTTCACGTCAGTTGACACCTCTTGAGTTGCATAGCTGGCGAGGTTACCGAACTCGCGGCTATAGGCATCCACGGTCAACTTTCCCTGGGTGAATGCACAGAACTCCTCTCTCTTTCTGCCCATCAAGCCCTCCGGAATATGGTGCAGATGGAAGGCTGCACTAAAGTCTGCCCATGTGGCTGCTGGTCCGGCAGGACGCATAGCTTCAAAGTTCTCCCAACATAGATTGGCGGGTCCTTTCAGAACGTACGCCGCAAAGGTCACCTTGTCGGCCTCAGAAACATTTGCAGACCGAATCTTGCGCGATATACTGCACAACCAATCATCAGCGTCGAGGGGATCGACAGAGTGATGGAACTTTGGAGATTCAGCTTCACAAAGTCATTGAGGGACACTGCATCATTCCTAGGCTGACGAGCCATATTTTTCTCAATACGCTCTAACAGACGGTTGGTCTCCCTTTTGTTCCTCTCTGCCACAAGCATAACTTCCACGAGAGAGGGCGGGTGAGGCAGTTCCTCCTACGACGCCTGACTACCCTCTCCTTGCTCATGAGCAGGGGCACGGTTCAACCTGGTGAACACCATCCTGACAAACAAACTCACATCTTAGACCAATATCAACATCAACACTAACTATGGATTAAGAATGCACTGAACACATGGAATGTGGAAATGAACATCCGAACAACATGGTAACAAGCAACTGCTATATATACACCATGGTTCATACACACCGTTACATAGTTCAGTACAACCTTAACCGAAGGGGAAACTACTGAAAACATGAAACTACTCATCAAAGGCTTCCAAGCTTCCTATACATTATTTATCTATGCCTCCCGAATTCATTTCATGACACAAACATACTTCACAAGTCACACAGGACTGTGGGAGTACAACTACTACCATACTAACCTTCCACTCACGGTTCAGGCATCCGCATAGAACATCTCATAAAGATTGCCTCCATGGCCTGGAAGCTCAACGTGCGGATCAGGAAACACTAGAGCCTAAGACCCCTGGGAACAGTAAGGACACGGGTGTGGCCTTGGTCCCCTGACTGGTGGTAGTTGTAACATCCCAATTTTCCTAATTGGGAATGTTTTACATTGTAGCTAAGCATCTATGCATATTGAGTGAAATAACTTTAGCACTTGAATTTCTTTCGTCTTTTGATTTGCATTTCCATTTTTCCTCGCACGAGAAATGCCCGGAGAAATACTCTCCTGCACGCAAGAGAGAGAGCGGAGGAAAATGACCCTCCAAAGTGCGGGCAATTTCTGAAATATTGGAGCCAAGAAAATCCAAAGTTTATTTGCAAAAATATTCGCAAAAAGAAATAAAGCATTTTGAGGAATTTCTGAAAAAACATTTTTTTAAGTTTTTATTTTTGCTTTGGAAAAATGTTATTCGGGTAGAGGATATTTTTCTGATTTTTTTGGTATATAATACCCTATATTAAATATTTTGATTTATTTCCTTTTATTCGCTTTTGATTTTCTATTTCGGAAAAGATTTAAAAATAGGAAAGTCTGTTTTTTTTAGGAGCCACCGCCCTGAGCGCGTTTTAAGGCCATGGGCTGAATCTCCACCGCCGGGACCGAATCCCTTAGGATTCGACCGACCGACCCTGCCCCGACCCCCTCTCTCTCTATGCAAGTGGGACCCGCTGGACGACCCCTTCTCTCCCCGCGGTCACCCCCCTCCTCCTTCCAAACTCCTGCCCGACCCCGAGCCCGAGACCGCCGGGATCCCCTGCCGCACCCCTCTCCTTTCCTTCCCCCAAGCCCCCTCCTGGCCTATATAACAGCCCCGGCCTCCGCAGCCCCGTTCCTCCCACCGCCTCGCCGAGCCGCCGCCGCCCCGAGCCCCTGCCGCGACCTTGCCGGCGAGCCCGAGCTCCTCCACTTCGGCCCCCCCTGGAGCAGCACCCCGGCGCCATTCCCCGCTCCGCCCGACGCCCCCCCCCCTCGGTGGAGGACCGCCGCCGCCACCTCCCCGTCCCTCCACCGCCCCCCGGAGCCCCTCCCCTCGCCAGCGACGCCACCATCGCCGGAGTTGCCTCCGACTGCCGGTGAGACTCCCTCCTCTTCTCTGTTGTTTTTTCTTTTGTTTTGTTAGCCCTTAGATCCATATCCTACGGGTTAGATTAGTTCTTAGAATACCCCTTCGGTTTAGATTAGAAAACCGTCGGTTTTATTTCACTTATTCTTTAGCCAGTAGTTTTGGTTAGAACTAGGCCGTTTGCTCCTAACGTTTGCAACAAACAACCCCGCAGCCTATCGTAGCACGCCACGTATACCCCCTGTTAGTTAGCTAGTTAGCTTCATTTTTTTTCTGTCTACTTGCAAAAACGGAAAAGTTTCTGTTTTGTTTTGGCCATAACTTTTGATCCCGTAGTACAATGATATTGATTCTTGTTCCAGTAGACTCCAATGTTTCTGTAGTTTTTAAAAACATATAATTTGTCTATGTTTGAAATTTTCAAATATAAGTTAGATCAGATTTAGTTTAAACCTTGTTTTGCCTATTCCAGGAGTTTAAAAAATGACTTTGAGTTTATTCTTTTGCTACTGCTTCCTAGTGATTAATCTTACTGTGGTAGAAGTTTCAAAATTTTTAAAGTATTTTTACTGGTGTTTTTAACAGAAACAAGTTTCTACCTTAGTAACGCGTGTTGAATTCTTTTACTTAGGCTTTAGCTAATCCTTACTTGTGATGTTAGTTTTACTTGTTGCTTGATTGTAGTGCTTATGGTGTGTTTTGTGTTTGTATCGGTAGATCATCCGGAGTGCGAAGCGTGTTACTTAGAAGCGCTCGATCAAGACAACTATCATCAAGGCAAGTCATTTTGATCATACTATCACCTATGTTTTATGCATCGTAGTTATACCATCCTATGCCCAATTGCATGCTGAGTAGGTACTTGGAAATTCTAGTATAGATTGTAGTATCTTGTGGTAGGCACACAACAAACCCGATACTTGGCCCCGGGAAGACAAATTTCATATTGCTATGCTTGAGTAGACGGGATTTCGGTTGAGTGCATAACACGAGTGATGCGAGGTTGATTAAATAATCAAGACCGGTTAAGACAAGATTTTCAAGACCTCGGACGAAATGTAACTCTGGGTGAAGGACGGTTGATCGGCTTCCTGGAGAACCCAGTGGATGACCCGGGATGCTGGAGAGGCCATGACATCCTGCGGAAAGCTTCACCCAGGCTCAAAGAGACGGACGGATATTTTCAAGACCCATGGCTTACCTACACAGCCACAAGTCATTATGGGCTCTGGCTTGGTTGGAGAACGCGGCGACTCTGGACAGGCCGTGCTAGCAGATGTAGAAGAACGGTAGGAATGGATGGGCACCGACAGGGATTCAGAGGGACCCGTTGAAAGACCATGTTTTGATCATCCGATCTTCAAACATCCTGAAGTGCGAGGACATACACGGAGGCGATCAAATCTTGTGGGGAACGTGTGCAAAACTCTGCAGAGTACTCAAACCTAATCGATTAGCCGTGTCCACGGTCATGGACGACTTGAGCCAAAGGAACTGAAGTTATCTGAAATTCTCAACACAAATAATAATATTGATGTGGGTATTATTGACAACATGGGTACGAGAATTGGTTGGTGGAACCATCTCGTTAACAACCAACAATGTAGTAACATTTTGCTTTTAGCCCTCTCTTGATGTAGGAGAAAACTTGCTTTTCGCTAAAAACTTATAGCCCCACCTGCCATATATGCATATAGTATAGATGATTACTTTTCACCCCTCTCTTATGTGACTTGCCGGCATATTCAATATGCTGACCTACACGGCTGCAACGTATCATGTTGCAGAGTACTTTTCCGACCAGGAGTGAGGCTACGATCTACGCTCAGCGACATGCCCTTGGAGTCGGATGGACTCGTCTACCTGATGCTTCCGCTAGTCTTCGTTAGATATCTCATGAGATGGCCTTCAGCCACTTTATTGTAATCCTTTATTGTAATAAAGTACTCTTTATGAGATTTCGATTAATAAAGCTGTGTGATTGAACTCTTGAATATATACATTATGTACTGAGTGTGTACCAGCATGATCTTGGGATGGTACGGAAACACCAGAGGCTTGACTCGTCTTGAGTCGGGTCGCTACAGAAATGGTATTCAGAGCACACGCTGACCTTAGGACGTAACCTCTAGGAATGGAAAAGCCTTAGGAAGAAAACTATTTTCTTATGTCTATGAATCCTCTATTTTCTCTTCAAATCATTTCTGACTTCTCCCCGATTTTTCCAATGTTTTAGATGGCCACCTTCATCCCTGTTAAGTTCACGGAGTTTTGCCAGCCCAACGCCACTATGCCGTTCGGAAAGGACCTGGTGCAGATCACCAAGGACTTGAGGATTGCTCTGCCGACTATCACAGGGAAGCCAACTTCGTCTTACCCGGAGGATTCACACTACAGGATCGAGGTGCACGTTCCCGGAAGGACATTCCAGCCGCGCACTGAGCCGGTGGATTTCAAGTTCATCGCACCCAACTGGATTCTCGGAAGGGACATGGCGATCCATTGTGCCCTCAGATGTATCAAGGAAGAATACAAAGGCTGCCCTATTTCTCCAGACCTATTCACCGTATCCCGGAGAAACGAAGACGGAGAAATCATCTCAAGCAAGACCAAGGACGCTCTCTTGTCTTATGCCCAGACCTTGGAGAAGCACAGCGAGACTCTGGAGCATCGTGTGATCAAGGACGCCAGGAAGATCAAGCAACTGTCACTCCGCGAGCTTGAACTCGAAGAAGCAGCCCGGGAAGCCCATTATGAACATGAACTGGAGGCGAAGGACTTTCTGGAGCGGATCGAGAAGCTGAAGGCTCGAGTTGCATACCTGGAGGAGGAACTGGACATGGGCGAGAACCTTCATCCCGAAGGAGACGTAGCCCCATTGATCAGCAACGACGAGGACTATGAAGAAAGCTCCACCGAAGGACCCACCACCATGCTTTTCTGAGGAGGAAACTTAGACTAGACCACCAAATTTATTTTATCGTTATACGTTTTAGGCCGATGTTTAGGATTATCAAATTTTGTATCCTCGTGTGAACCTTTGTGATGGTATTGAATAAAATGCGTGGTGTGATACTTGTTTGTTGCATTTCATATGGGTAGTGTAATTCCTCTTAGACCATTGTTCTATGCTAATCTCACCCCTCCACAAACATCAGATGCCTCCGAGACGCGCCCCTACCTCCAACTTTCCGCCGGAACTCACCCAGTTGATCCAGCAACAGAACACCCTGATGCAGCTGATCATCCAGAACCAGAACAATAACAACAACCGTCATCCACCCAGGGCGACAACCTCACCCGTTTCCTGAGGTTGAACCCTCCAACTTTCTCCAGCAGCATTGAGCCCATTGTGGCAGATGATTGGCTCCGCAAGATGGAGCGTGAACTTATCACTGCTGGTTGTACTGAAGCTGAGAAGGTGCGTTTTGCCGTGCATCAACTTGAAGGCCCTGCAGCTGCTTGGTGGGAGAACTACACCACCACTTACCCCATTGTTGGAGTCACTTGGGAGCAATTCAAGCAAGCCTTCCGCACCGCACATGTCTCAGCTGGTGCAATGAGTCTAGAGAAGCGTGAGTTTCGCAACTTACGGCAGGGGAATCGCTCTGTGGCCCAGTACGTCGATGAATTCAGCATGCTCGCCCGTTATGCACCTGGAGATGTGGCCGATGATGCGGCCAAGCAGGAAAAGTTCTTGGAAGGACTCAATGATGAGCTGAGCATTCAGTTGACTGTAGCCACCTTCAACAATTACCAGGAGCTGGTTGATAAGGCCCTCATCTTGGAGGGGAAACACCAGCAGATGGAGAACGCAAGCAAAAGTACGGGATTGGAAAGTTCAACTCCGGCACTCAGCAGAAGCCTCGCTACACCCCCTATTCAGGGAATACCGGGACTGGATCCGGTAAGTTTGGAGGACACGTTCAGCATAACCACCCGGTGCACAACCATGGAGGCCACAACCATGGAGGAAATGGGAATCACCGCAACAACAGCAACTTCAAGAATGGCGGTACTGGCACTCAGCAGCATTCAGCTCCAGCTCAGAAGGATCTGACTCACATCACCTGCTTCAAGTGTCAGAAGACGGGACACTATGCCACTGAATGTCCCCAGAACAAGCAAGGAAATGGAAACGGCAACGACAACTCTGCAGCAAAGAAGCCCAATCCTTTTCCTCGAGCTCAGGTGAACCACATCGGTGTTGAAGAGGTCTATGATCACCCCGATACTATGGTTGGTAAGTTTTTGCTAAATTCACGTCCAGTATTGGTACTTTTTGATTCTGGTGCAACACATTCATTCATATCAAGGGTAGTTGTGGAAAAGTATAGTTTGCCAACTAGAACCCTCAGCCAACCTATTAAGGTCAGTTCCCCAGGAGGCATGATGACAGCCGGGATAGGATGCCATGCTTTGAGTCTCAACATCGGAACCATAATTTTCCCACCGACCTCATCGTATTAGAGTCCCAGGGATTGGATGTAATCCTAGGCATGGATTGGTTGGCCAAGTATGAAGGGAATATTGATTGTGCCCTTAAGTCTATTTTGCTCACCACCCCTGAGCAGAAGCGGATTAAGTACGTGTCTCAGCGCCCGACACGGAGTAAGCGAGTAAACTCTCTCACTAGAGTAGTCCAGGAGGAAGTACCGATTGTGCAGGAGTACCCAGATGTATTTCTGGAGGAATTGCCGGGCATGCCCCCCGATAGAGAGATTGAGTTCTTGATTGAGATATTACCCAGAAGAGCCTCGATATCCAAGAGACTCTATCGGATGCCCGCAAATGACTTGATAGAAATCAAGAAGCAAATTAAGGAGTTATTGGACAAAGGGTATATTCGCCCAAGTTCTTCACCTTGGGGAGCCCCAGTGCTCTTGGTTGAAAAGAAGGACAAGTCCTTGAGAATGGTTGTCGATTATCGTGCATTGAACGATGTGACCATCAAGAAAAAGTACCCCTTCCCGATGATAAATGATCTGTTTGATCAGTTAGTTGGAGCTCGCGTATTCTCAAAGATCGATCTTCGATCCGGGTATCTTCAGTTGAAGATTCGTGAACAGGATATGCCCAAGGCAGCCTTCACCACCCGGTATGGCTTGTATGAGTACACGGTCATGTCATTTGGACTGACTAATGCTCCGGCATATTTTATGAATCTGATGAACAAGGTATTTATGGAATACTTGGACAAGTTTGTCGTGGTGTTCATCGATGACATACTGATATTCTCCAAGAACGAAGAGGAACACAAGCAACACCTACGTCTAGTTCCGGAGAAGCTTCGAGAGCATAAGCTATATGCAAAGTTTAGCAAATGTGAGTTTTGGTTGAAGGAAGTCGGATTTCTCGGACACGTTATCTCAGGAGAAGGAATAGCAGTGGACCCTGCCAAGGTCGCAGCAGTCACCGAATGGGTAGCACCCACTTCAGTCAAGGAGATCCGCAGTTTTCTCGAACTTGTCGGATATTACCGGAGGTTCATTGAGAATTTCTCAAAGATTGCCAAGCCCATGACAGAGTTGTTGAAGAAGGAATCCAAGTATGTTTGGACTGAGGAATGTGAAACCAGTTTTCAAGAGCTGAAGAAACGTCTTGTTACAGCCCCAGTGCTGATATTGCCGAACATTCGGAAGGATTTCCAGGTTTACTGTGACGCTTCTCGTCAAGGACTCGGAGGAGTGCTCATGCAAGAAGGCAAAGTTGTAGCCTATGCATCCAGACAACTCAGACCTCATGAGTTGAATTATGCCACACATGACTTGGAACTAGCAGCCGTAGTGCACGCTCTCAAGACCTGGAGACATTTCCTGATCGGAAATAGTTGTGATGTTTACACTGATCACAAGAGCCTGAAATATATCTTCACACAGAAGGAGTTGAACCTCAGACAGAGGCGATGGCTAGAGTTGATCAAGGACTATGACATGAGATTGCATTATCACCCAGGCAAGGCAAATGTTGTAGCCGATGCGTTGAGCCGCAAGAGTTATGTGAACAAACTCACAGCTGGAGGATTACCCGAGGAGTTAGTCGATGACCTCCGAGAGCTCAAATTGGAAATAGTTCCAAGAGGATTTGTTGCCACTCTGGAAATTCAGTCTACTTTGACAGAAAAGATCCGCGAGGCACATAAATCAGACAAGGAGATAGCTGAGATTAAGCAGAAAATGGAAGACGGGAAGGCTAAAGGTTTTCGTGAGGATGAACACGGAACTTTATGGTTTGAGGATCGCATCTATGTGCCCAATGATCCCGAACTGAGGAAGTTGATACTTCAGGAGGCCCATGATTCCCCGTACTCGATACACCCCGGCAACACCAAGATGTATCTGGATCTGAAAGAAAGTTTCTGGTGGACAGGATTGAAGAAATACATTGCCGAGTTCGTAGCAATATGCGATGTTTGTCAGCGAGTAAAAGCCGAGCATCAGAAGCCAGCAGGTTTTCTCCAACCTCTGCTGATACCCGAGTGGAAATGGGAAAAGCTTGGTATGGACTTCATCACAGGATTACCTCGGACCCGTTCTGGCTATGATTCTATTTGGGTTGTGGTCGATCATTTGGCCAAGGTAGCTCACTTCATTCCGGTGAAGATTACTTACACGAGTGCCAAGCTGGCCAAGATATATATGACGAGGATCGTATGTCTGCACGGAGTACCGAAGAGCATTGTGTCAGATACAGGGACTCAGTTCACATCCAAATTTTGGCACGAACTGCATGAAACCTTGGGAACGAGATTGGAGTTCAGCACAGCTTTTCACCCGCAGACAGATGGATAGACCGAGAGAGTCAAGCAGATTCTGGAGGACATGTTGACAGCTACCCGACCAGTTTGAAGATGGCCCCTTTCGAAGCTCTATACGGAAGGAGGTGCAGAACACCGTTGATGTGGGATGGAGTTGGAGACCGACAACTTTTTGGTCCCGACCTTATCCGAGATTCTGAAGAGAAGGTCAAGCTAATCCGTGACCGACTCAAGATAGCTCAGTCCAGGCAGAAGAGTTATGCTGACGGCAAACGCAAGGAAGTAACGTACGAAGTGGGAGACCGAGCATATCTTCGGGTGTCTCCACTTCGAGGAATCAAGAGATTCGGTGTCAAAGGAAAATTAACACCTCGTTTCGTTGGCCCCTACAAAATTCTTGAACGTAGAGGCGAAGTTGCATACAAACTGGAACTGCCGGAAGGATTGTCCGGAGTTCATGATGTCTTCCATGTTTCCCAGTTGAAGAAATGCCATGCTGAGATGGCCGATGTACCGTTAAGAGATACAGTGCCCCTAGAGGCCATACAGCTTGACAGTGATCTGACGTATGAGGAGAAACCCGTCAGGATTCTCGAGACTGCCAATAGAGTTACCTGCAGCAAGATCATCAAGTTCGGCAAGGTGTTATGGAGCCACCACACCGAGGAAGAAGCCACCTGGGAACGAGAAGAGGATCTTCGTCGAGACCACCCGCACCTATTTTCTAGCCAACCCGAATCTCGAGGGCGAGATTCATCTTGAGGCGGGTAGGTTTGTAACATCCGAATTTTCCTAATTGGGAATGTTTTATATTGTAGCTAAGCATCTATGCATATTGAGTGAAATAACTTTAGCACTTGAATTTCTATCGTCTTTTGATTTGCATTTCCATTTTTCCTCGCACGAGAAATGCCCGGAGAAATACTCTCATGCACGCAAGAGAGAGAGCGGAGGAAAATGACCCTCCAAAGTGCGGGCAATTTCTGAAATATTGGATCCAAGAAAATCCAAAGTTTATTTGCAAAAATATTCGCAAAAAGAAATAAAGCATTTTGAGGAATTTCTGAAAAAACATTTTTTTAAGTTTTTATTTTTGCTTTGGAAAAATGTTATTCGGGTAGAGGATATTTTTCTGATTTTTTTGGTATATAATACCCTATATTAAATATTTTGATTTATTTCCTTTTATTCGCTTTTGATTTTCTATTTCGGAAAAGATTTAAAAATAGGAAAGTCTGTTTTTTTTAGGAGCCACCGCCCTGAGCGCGTTTTAAGGCCATGGGCTGAATCTCCACCGCCGGGACCGAATCCCTTAGGATTCGACCGACCGACCCTGCCCCGACCCCCTCTCTCTCTATGCAAGTGGGACCCGCTGGACGACCCCTTCTCTCCCCGCGGTCACCCCCCTCCTCCTTCCAAACTCCTGCCCGACCCCGAGCCCGAGACCGCCGGGATCCCCTGCCGCACCCCTCTCCTTTCCTTCCCCCAAGCCCCCTCCTGGCCTATATAACAGCCCCGGCCTCCGCAGCCCCGTTCCTCCCACCGCCTCGCCGAGCCGCCGCCGCCCCGAGCCCCTGCCGCGACCTTGCCGGCGAGCCCGAGCTCCTCCACTTCGGCCCCCCCTGGAGCAGCACCCCGGCGCCACTCCCCGCTCCGCCCGACGCCCCCCCCCCCCTCGGTGGAGGACCGCCGCCGCCACCTCCCCGTCCCTCCACCGCCCCCCGGAGCCCCTCCCCTCGCCAGCGACGCCACCATCGCCGGAGTTGCCTCCGACTGCCGGTGAGACTCCCTCCTCTTCTCTGTTGTTTTTTCTTTTGTTTTGTTAGCCCTTAGATCCATATCCTACGGGTTAGATTAGTTCTTAGAATACCCCTTCGGTTTAGATTAGAAAACCGTCGGTTTTATTTCACTTATTCTTTAGCCAGTAGTTTTGGTTAGAACTAGGCCGTTTGCTCCTAACGTTTGCAACAAACAACCCCGCAGCCTATCGTAGCACGCCACGTATACCCCCTGTTAGTTAGCTAGTTAGCTTCATTTTTTTTCTGTCTACTTGCAAAAACGGAAAAGTTTCTGTTTTGTTTTGGCCATAACTTTTGATCCCGTAGTACAATGATATTGATTCTTGTTCCAGTAGACTCCAATGTTTCTGTAGTTTTTAAAAACATATAATTTGTCTATGTTTGAAATTTTCAAATATAAGTTAGATCAGATTTAGTTTAAACCTTGTTTTGCCTATTCCAGGAGTTTAAAAAATGACTTTGTGTTTATTCTTTTGCTACTGCTTCCTAGTGATTAATCTTACTGTGGTAGAAGTTTCAAAATTTTTAAAGTATTTTTACTGGTGTTTTTAACAGAAACAAGTTTCTACCTTAGTAACGCGTGTTGAATTCTTTTACTTAGGCTTTAGCTAATCCTTACTTGTGATGTTAGTTTTACTTGTTGCTTGCTTGTAGTGCTTATGGTGTGTTTTGTGTTTGTATCGGTAGATCATCCGGAG
Organism: Hordeum vulgare subsp. vulgare; assembly: GCF_904849725.1. Taxonomy (NCBI): domain Eukaryota; kingdom Viridiplantae; phylum Streptophyta; class Magnoliopsida; order Poales; family Poaceae; genus Hordeum; species Hordeum vulgare. The sequence goes on from NC_058523.1 coordinate 368,986,383, forward strand.
CGCGAAGCGTGTTACTTAGAAGCGCTCGATCAAGACAACTATCATCAAGGCAAGTCATTTTGATCATACTATCACCTATGTTTTATGCATCGTAGTTCTACCATCCTATGCCCAATTGCATGCTGAGTAGGTACTTGGAAATTCTAGTATAGATTGTAGTATCTTGTGGTAGGCACACAACAAACCCGATACTTGGCCCCGGGATGACAAATTTCATATTGCTATGCTTGAGTAGACGGGATTTCGGTTGAGTGCATAACACGAGTGATGCGAGGTTGATTAAATAATCAAGACCGGTTAAGACAAGATTTTCAAGACCTCGGACGAAATGTAACTCTGGGTGAAGGACGGTTGATCGGCTTCCTGGAGAACCCAGTGGATGACCCGGGATGCTGGAGAGGCCATGACATCCTGCGGAAAGCTTCACCCAGGCTCAAAGAGACGGACGGATATTTTCAAGACCCATGGCTTACCTACACAGCCACAAGTCATTATGGGCTCTGGCTTGGTTGGAGAACGCGGCGACTCTGGACAGGCCGTGCTAGCAGATGTAGAAGAACGGTAGGAATGGATGGGCACCGACAGGGATTCAGAGGGACCCGTTGAAAGACCATGTTTTGATCATCCGATCTTCAAACATCCTGAAGTGCGAGGACATACACGGAGGCGATCAAATCTTGTGGGGAACGTGTGCAAAACTCTGCAGAGTACTCAAACCTAATCGATTAGCCGTGTCCACGGTCATGGACGACTTGAGCCAAAGGAACTGAAGTTATCTGAAATTCTCAACACAAATAATAATATTGATGTGGGTATTATTGACAACATGGGTACGAGAATTGGTTGGTGGAACCATCTCGTTAACAACCAACAATGTAGTAACATTTTGCTTTTAGCCCTCTCTTGATGTAGGAGAAAACTTGCTTTTCGCTAAAAACTTATAGCCCCACCTGCCATATATGCATATAGTATAGATGATTACTTTTCACCCCTCTCTTATGTGACTTGCCGGCATATTCAATATGCTGACCTACACGGCTGCAACGTATCATGTTGCAGAGTACTTTTCCGACCAGGAGTGAGGCTACGATCTACGCTCAGCGACATGCCCTTGGAGTCGGATGGACTCGTCTACCTGATGCTTCCGCTAGTCTTCGTTAGATATCTCATGAGATGGCCTTCAGCCACTTTATTGTAATCCTTTATTGTAATAAAGTACTCTTTATGAGATTTCGATTAATAAAGCTGTGTGATTGAACTCTTGAATATATACATTATGTACTGAGTGTGTACCAGCATGATCTTGGGATGGTACGGAAACACCAGAGGCTTGACTCGTCTTGAGTCGGGTCGCTACAGAAATGGTATTCAGAGCACACGCTGACCTTAGGACGTAACCTCTAGGAATGGAAAAGCCTTAGGAAGAAAACTATTTTCTTATGTCTATGAATCCTCTATTTTCTCTTCAAATCATTTCTGACTTCTCCCCGATTTTTCCAATGTTTTAGATGGCCACCTTCATCCCTGTTAAGTTCACGGAGTTTTGCCAGCCCAACGCCACTATGCCGTTCGGAAAGGACCTGGTGCAGATCACCAAGGACTTGAGGATTGCTCTGCCGACTATCACAGGGAAGCCAACTTCGTCTTACCCGGAGGATTCACACTACAGGATCGAGGTGCACGTTCCCGGAAGGACATTCCAGCCGCGCACTGAGCCGGTGGATTTCAAGTTCATCGCACCCAACTGGATTCTCGGAAGGGACATGGCGATCCATTGTGCCCTCAGATGTATCAAGGAAGAATACAAAGGCTGCCCTATTTCTCCAGACCTATTCACCGTATCCCGGAGAAACGAAGACGGAGAAATCATCTCAAGCAAGACCAAGGACGCTCTCTTGTCTTATGCCCAGACCTTGGAGAAGCACAGCGAGACTCTGGAGCATCGTGTGATCAAGGACGCCAGGAAGATCAAGCAACTGTCACTCCGCGAGCTTGAACTCGAAGAAGCAGCCCGGGAAGCCCATTATGAACATGAACTGGAGGCGAAGGACTTTCTGGAGCGGATCGAGAAGCTGAAGGCTCGAGTTGCATACCTGGAGGAGGAACTGGACATGGGCGAGAACCTTCATCCCGAAGGAGACGTAGCCCCATTGATCAGCAACGACGAGGACTATGAAGAAAGCTCCACCGAAGGACCCACCACCATGCTTTTCTGAGGAGGAAACTTAGACTAGACCACCAAATTTATTTTATCGTTATACGTTTTAGGCCGATGTTTAGGATTATCAAATTTTGTATCCTCGTGTGAACCTTTGTGATGGTATTGAATAAAATGCGTGGTGTGATACTTGTTTGTTGCATTTCATATGGGTAGTGTAATTCCTCTTAGACCATTGTTCTATGCTAATCTCACCCCTCCACAAACATCAGATGCCTCCGAGACGCGCCCCTACCTCCAACTTTCCGCCGGAACTCACCCAGTTGATCCAGCAACAGAACACCCTGATGCAGCTGATCATCCAGAACCAGAACAATAACAACAACCGTCATCCACCCAGGGCGACAACCTCACCCGTTTCCTGAGGTTGAACCCTCCAACTTTCTCCAGCAGCATTGAGCCCATTGTGGCAGATGATTGGCTCCGCAAGATGGAGCGTGAACTTATCACTGCTGGTTGTACTGAAGCTGAGAAGGTGCGTTTTGCCGTGCATCAACTTGAAGGCCCTGCAGCTGCTTGGTGGGAGAACTACACCACCACTTACCCCATTGTTGGAGTCACTTGGGAGCAATTCAAGCAAGCCTTCCGCACCGCACATGTCTCAGCTGGTGCAATGAGTCTAAAGAAGCGTGAGTTTCGCAACTTACGGCAGGGGAATCGCTCTGTGGCCCAGTACGTCGATGAATTCAGCATGCTCGCCCGTTATGCACCTGGAGATGTGGCCGATGATGCGGCCAAGCAGGAAAAGTTCTTGGAAGGACTCAATGATGAGCTGAGCATTCAGTTGACTGTAGCCACCTTCAACAATTACCAGGAGCTGGTTGATAAGGCCCTCATCTTGGAGGGGAAACACCAGCAGATGGAGAACGCAAGCAAAAGTACGGGATTGGAAAGTTCAACTCCGGCACTCAGCAGAAGCCTCGCTACACCCCCTATTCAGGGAATACCGGGACTGGATCCGGTAAGTTTGGAGGACACGTTCAGCATAACCACCCGGTGCACAACCATGGAGGCCACAACCATGGAGGAAATGGGAATCACCGCAACAACAGCAACTTCAAGAATGGCGGTACTGGCACTCAGCAGCATTCAGCTCCAGCTCAGAAGGATCTGACTCACATCACCTGCTTCAAGTGTCAGAAGACGGGACACTATGCCACTGAATGTCCCCAGAACAAGCAAGGAAATGGAAACGGCAACGACAACTCTGCAGCAAAGAAGCCCAATCCTTTTCCTCGAGCTCAGGTGAACCACATCGGTGTTGAAGAGGTCTATGATCACCCCGATACTATGGTTGGTAAGTTTTTGCTAAATTCACGTCCAGTATTGGTACTTTTTGATTCTGGTGCAACACATTCATTCATATCAAGGGTAGTTGTGGAAAAGTATAGTTTGCCAACTAGAACCCTCAGCCAACCTATTAAGGTCAGTTCCCCAGGAGGCATGATGACAGCCGGGATAGGATGCCATGCTTTGAGTCTCAACATCGGAACCATAATTTTCCCACCGACCTCATCGTATTAGAGTCCGAGGGATTGGATGTAATCCTAGGCATGGATTGGTTGGCCAAGTATGAAGGGAATATTGATTGTGCCCTTAAGTCTATTTTGCTCACCACCCCTGAGCAGAAGCGGATTAAGTACGTGTCTCAGCGCCCGACACGGAGTAAGCGAGTAAACTCTCTCACTAGAGTAGTCCAGGAGGAAGTACCGATTGTGCAGGAGTACCCAGATGTATTTCTGGAGGAATTGCCGGGCATGCCCCCCGATAGAGAGATTGAGTTCTTGATTGAGATATTACCCAGAAGAGCCTCGATATCCAAGAGACTCTATCGGATGCCCGCAAATGACTTGATAGAAATCAAGAAGCAAATTAAGGAGTTATTGGACAAAGGGTATATTCGCCCAAGTTCTTCACCTTGAGGAGCCCAAGTGCTCTTGGTTGAAAAGAAGGACAAGTCCTTGAGAATGGTTGTCGATTATCGTGCATTGAACGATGTGACCATCAAGAAAAAGTACCCCTTCCCGATGATAAATGATCTGTTTGATCAGTTAGTTGGAGCTCGCGTATTCTCAAAGATCGATCTTCGATCCGGGTATCTTCAGTTGAAGATTCGTGAACAGGATATACCCAAGGCAGCCTTCACCACCCGGTATGGCTTGTATGAGTACACGGTCATGTCATTTGGACTGACTAATGCTTCGGCATATTTTATGAATCTGATGAACAAGGTATTTATGGAATACTTGGACAAGTTTGTCGTGGTGTTCATCGATGACATACTGATATTCTCCAAGAACGAAGAGGAACACAAGCAACACCTACGTCTAGTTCCGGAGAAGCTTCGAGAGCATAAGCTATATGCAAAGTTTAGCAAATGTGAGTTTTGGTTGAAGGAAGTCGGATTTCTCGGACACGTTATCTCAGGAGAAGGAATAGCAGTGGACCCTGCCAAGGTCGCAGCAGTCACCGAATGGGTAGCACCCACTTCAGTCAAGGAGATCCGCAGTTTTCTCGAACTTGCCGGATATTACCGGAGGTTCATTGAGAATTTCTCAAAGATTGCCAAGCCCATGACAGAGTTGTTGAAGAAGGAATCCAAGTATGTTTGGACTGAGGAATGTGAAACCAGTTTTCAAGAGCTGAAGAAACGTCTTGTTACAGCCCCAGTGCTGATATTGCCGAACATTCGAAAGGATTTCCAGGTTTACTGTGACGCTTCTCGTCAAGGACTCGGAGGAGTGCTCATGCAAGAAGGCAAAGTTGTAGCCTATGCATCCAGACAACTCAGACCTCATGAGTTGAATTATGCCACACATGACTTGGAACTAGCAGCCGTAGTGCACGCTCTCAAGACCTGGAGACATTTCCTGATCGGAAATAGTTGTGATGTTTACACTGATCACAAGAGCCTGAAATATATCTTCACACAGAAGGAGTTGAACCTCAGACAGAGGCGATGTCTAGAGTTGATCAAGGACTATGACATGAGATTGCATTATCACACAGGCAAGGCAAATGTTGTAGCCGATGCGTTGAGCCGCAAGAGTTATGTGACCAAAGTCATAGCTGGAGGATTACCCCAGGAGTTAGTCGATGACCTCCGAGAGCTCAAATTGGAAATAGTTCCAAGAGGATTTGTTGCCACTCTGGAAATTGAGTCTACTTTGACAGAAAAGATCCGCGAGGCACATAAATCAGACAAGGAGATAGCTGAGATTAAGCAGAAAATGGAAGACGGGAAGGCTAAAGGTTTTCGTGAGGATGAACAAGGAACTTTATGGTTTGAGGATCGCATCTATGTGCCCAATGATCCCGAACTGAGGAAGTTGATACTTCAGGAGGCCCATGATTCCCCGTACTCGATACACCCCGGCAACACCAAGATGTATCTGGATCTGAAAGAAAGTTTCTGGTGGACAGGTTTGAAGAAATACATTGCCGAGTTCGTAGCAATATGCGATGTTTGTCAGCGAGTAAAAGCCGAGCATCAGAAGCCAGCAGGTTTTCTCCAACCTCTGCTGATACCCGAGTGGAAATGGGAAAAGCTTGGTATGGACTTCATCACAGGATTACCTCGGACCCGTTCTGGCTATGATTCTATTTGGGTTGTGGTCGATCATTTGGCCAAGGTAGCTCACTTCATTCCGGTGAAGACTACTTACACGAGTGCCAAGCTGGCCAAGATATATATGACGAGGATCGTATGTCTGCACGGAGTACCGAAGAGCATTGTGTCAGATACAGGGACTCAGTTCACATCCAAATTTTGGCACGAACTGCATGAAACCTTGGGAACGAGATTGGAGTTCAGCACAGCTTTTCACCCGCAGACAGATGGATAGACCGAGAGAGTCAAGCAGATTCTGGAGGACATGTTGACAGCTACCCGACTAGTTTGAAGATGGCCCCTTTCGAAGCTCTATACGGAAGGAGGTGCAGAACACCGTTGATGTGGGATGGAGTTGGAGACCGACAACTTTTTGGTCCCGACCTTATCCGAGATTCTGAAGAGAAGGTCAAGCTAATCCGTGACCGACTCAAGATAGCTCAGTCCAGGCAGAAGAGTTATGCTGACGGCAAACGCAAGGAAGTAACGTACAAAGTGGGAGACCGAGCATATCTTCGGGTGTCTCCACTTCGAGGAATCAAGAGATTCGGTGTCAAAGGAAAATTAACACCTCGTTTCGTTGGCCCCTACAAAATTCTTGAACGTAGAGGCGAAGTTGCATACAAACTGGAACTGCCGGAAGGATTGTCCGGAGTTCATGATGTCTTCCATGTTTCCCAGTTGAAGAAATGCCATGCTGAGATGGCCGATGTACCGTTAAGAGATACAGTGCCCCTAGAGGCCATACAGCTTGACAGTGATCTGACGTATGAGGAGAAACCCGTCAGGATTCTCGAGACTGCCAATAGAGTTACCTGCAGCAAGATCATCAAGTTCGGCAAGGTGTTGTGGAGCCACCACACCGAGGAAGAAGCCACCTGGGAACGAGAAGAGGATCTTCGTCGAGACCACCCGCACCTATTTTCTACCCAACCCGAATCTCGAGGGCGAGATTCATCTTGAGGCGGGTAGGTTTGTAACATCCCAATTTTCCTAATTGGGAATGTTTTATATTGTAGCTAAGCATCTATGCATATTGAGTGAAATAACTTTAGCACTTGAATTTCTATCGTCTTTTGATTTGCATTTCCATTTTTCCTCGCACGAGAAATGCCCGGAGAAATACTCTCATGCACGCAAGAGAGAGAGCGGAGGAAAATGACCCTCCAAAGTGCGGGCAATTTCTGAAATATTGGATCCAAGAAAATCCAAAGTTTATTTGCAAAATATTCGCAAAAAGAAATAAAGCATTTTGAGGAATTTCTGAAAAAACATTTTTTTAAAGTTTTTATTTTTGCTTTGGAAAAATGTTATTCGGGTAGAGGATATTTTTCTGATTTTTTTGGTATATAATACCCTATATTAAATATTTTGATTTATTTCCTTTTATTTGCTTTTGATTTTCTAGTTTGGAAAAGATTTAAAAATAGGAAAGTCTGTTTTTTTTAGGAGCCACCGCCCTGAGCGCGTTTTAAGGCCATGGGCCGAATCTCCACCGCCGGGACCGAATCCCTTCGGATTCGGTCGACCGACCCTGCCCCGACCCCTCTCTCTCTATGCCAGTGGGACCCGCTGGCCGACCCCCTCTCTCCCCGCGGTCACCCCCTCCTCCTTCCAAACTCCTGCACGACCCCGAGCCCGAGACCGCCTGGATCCCCTGCCGCACCCCTCTCCTTTCCTTCCCCCAAGCTCCCTCCTGGCCTATATAACAGCCCCGGCCTCCGCAGCCCCCTTCCTCCCACCGCCTCTCCGAGCCGCCGCCGCCCCGAGCCCCTGCCGCGACCTCGCCGGCGAGCCCGAGCTCCTCCACTTCGGGCCCCCTGGAGCAGCACCCCGGTGCCACTCCCCGCTCCGCCCGACGCCCCCCTCGATGGAGGACCGCCGCCGCCACCTCCCCGTCCCTCCACCGCCCCCCGAAGCCCCTCCCCTCGCCGGTAACGCCACCCTCGCCGGAGTTGCCTCCCATCTCTTCTCTGTTATTTTTTATTTTGTTTTGTTAGCCCTTAGATCCATATCATACGGGTTAGATTAGTTCTTAGAATACCCCTTCGGTTTAGATTAGAAAACTGTCGGTTTTATTTCACTTATTCTTTAGCCAGTAGTTTCAGTTAGAACTAGGCCGTTTGCTCCTAACGTATGCAACAAACAACCCCGCAGCCTATCGTAGCACGCCACGTATACCCCCTGTTAGTTAGCTAGTTAGCTTCATTTTTTTTCTGTCTAATTGCAAAAACAGAAAAGTTTCTGTTTTGTTTTGGCCATAACTTTTGATCCCGTAGTACAATGATATTGATTCTTGTTCCAGTAGACTCCAATGTTTCTGTAGTTTTTAAAAACATATAATTTGTCTATGTTTGAAATTTTCAAATATAAGTTAGATCAGATTTAGTTTAAACCTTGTTTTGCCTATTCCAGGAGTTTAAAAAATGACTTTGAGTTGATTCTTTTGCTACTGCTTCCTAGTGATTATATCTTACTGTGGTAGAAGTTTCAAAAAATTTAAAGTATTTTTACTGGTGTTTTTAACAGAAACAAGTTTCTGCCTTAGTAACGCGTGTTGAATTCTTTTACTTAGGCTTTAGCTAAACCTTACTTGTGATGCTAGTTTTACTTGTTGCTTGATTGAAGTGCTTATGGTGTGTTTTGTGTTTGTATCGGTAGATCATCCGGAGTGCGAAGCGTGTTACTTAGAACCGCTCGATCAAGACAACTATCATCAAGGCAAGTCATTTTGATCATACTATCACCTATATTTTATGCATCGTAGTTCTACCATCCTATGCCCAATTGCATGCTGAGTAGGTACTTGAAATTCTAGTATAGACTGTAGTATCTTGTGGTAGGCACACAACAAACCCGATACTTGGCCCCGGGACGACAAATTTCATATTGCTATGCTTGAGTAGACGGGATTTCGGTTGAGTGCATAACACGAGTGATGCGAGGTTGATTAAATAATCAAGACCGGTTAAGACAAGATTTTCAAGACCTCGGACGAAATGTAACTCTGGGTGAAGGACGGTTGATCGGCTCCCTGGAGAACCCAGTGGATGATCCGGGATGCTGGAGAGGCCATGACATCCTGCAGAAAGCTTCACCCAGGCTCAAAGAGACGGACGGATATTTTCAAGACCCAGGGCTTACCTGCACAGCCATAAGTCATTATGGGCTCTGGCTTGGTTGGACAACGCGGCGACTCTGGACAGGCGGTGCTAGCAGATGTAGAAGAACGGTAGGAATGGATGGGCACCGACAGGGATTCAGATGGACCCGTTGAAAGACCATGTTTTGATCATCCGATCTTCAAACATCCTGAAGTGCGAGGACATACACGGAGGCGATAAATCTTGTGGGGAACTTGTGCAAAACTCTGTAGAGTACTCAAACCTAATCGATTAGCCGTGTCCACGGTCATGGACGACTTGAGCCAAAGGAACTGAAGTTATCTGAAATTCTCAACACAAATAATAATATTGATGTGGGTATTATTGACAACATGGGTACGAGAATTTGTTGGTGGAACCATCTCGTTAACAACCAACAATGTAGTAACATTTTGCTTTTAGCCCTCTCTTGATGTAGGAGAAAACTTGCTTTTCGCTAAAAACTTATAGCCCCACCTGCCATATATGCATATAGTATAGATGATTACTTTTCACCCCTCTCTTATGTGACTTGCCGGCATATTCAATATGCTGACCTACACTGCTGCAACGTATCATGTTGTAGAGTACTTTTCCGACCAGGAGTGAGGCTACGGTCTACGCTCAGCGACATGCCCTTGGAGTCGGATGGACTCGTCTACCTGATGCTTCCGCTAGTCTTCGTTAGATATCTCATGAGATGGCCTTCAGCCACTTTATTGTAATCCTTTATTGTAATAAAGTACTCTTTATGAGGTTTTGATTAATAAAGCTGTGTGATTGAACTCTTGAATATATACATTATGTACTGAGTGTGTACCAGCATGATCTTGGGATGGTACGGAAACACCAGAGGCTTGACTCGTCTTGAGTCGGGTCGCTACAGTAGTAGAGGTCCCCGAAGAGGGGTTACTCCTATAGGAGGCCAGTCAACATGAGCCGGAAGATGGGTCCTAACAGGGTTCAACATCTCCATATCTCCATACCCTGTCTGGACTACAGGTGCCAGCTGTGTCAAAGCCGTCCATAGACGGGCACGTGTAGCATAGATCCATGCGAAGGGCACGAGCATCCCTGTCTCTATTCTCTAACATCTCAGAAGTGGACTGCAGCAGCGGATCCTCCATAGAGGAATCAAAGTAGACCCCACTAAGGTATCCTTCTTCACCTGGCTGAGAGGCAGGAACATAGCAGAACTTTGAATTCTGCAGCAGTGCATATCTAGCCCTCATCATGGTCAGCATTGAATAGGCGACATCTTGTACTACCATGTCAACAGTGACCCCCAATCCATAAGACCAATGGATCGGCTCCTCAGCTCCAGGGTAATCTGGGAATACCCTAATAGTGCAGAGGTACTGACTCTCATTAAAATCCCGGTACTGCTCCTCCATTGTCTACTCTAGGTACCAGCGGTAACCAGATACTGACATCATCTTGACTAGCATGACCGTATGACCTGGCACATCAATGCACCTAGTCAAACGAACCACCTGACGAGAAGGACGGCCAGGCATCTGAAATTAGAGAGTAATGCAAAAGCATTAGAGCTCTGAAGACAAAATTGGGCAGCATAACGACTGTAAATGCTCAAAAACAATTTTGAGACAACCCACAAAGATAGGATAGCATAACCACTCAACTATCAAGTTCAATTCCATGGTCATCAAAACTTACTTCCTTTTTCCTTGAAATTACAAGAAACCCGAAGTAACTCTCAACTCGTTGTCCTATAATCTACCGATCAGAAATACGAGCCTAAGAGAAAGGTAAGTAACCTAGTCCTTAATCCCCGCAGAGAAGACGAGGATGACCAGAATAGAGTAATTAAAGAAGAGAAGCAAGAATCTTACGTTCCATTCCACAAACAATTCCCTTATGTATAACTAAAGCAATTCTAGACTCAACTTCGACCAGTTTGGCTTAGTAATCCTACAGTCAGTCAGGCTCGGATACCAACGTTGTCGGGACCCCAATCCTAAGCAATAGGAATCCAGCCTGTAACACATCGCGTGTCTTTGCGGTCTCACGCACGGTTATCACCACGGCTGCAGCCTTACCTTAGCCGGGACCGTTTGCGCCTTTTGACTCGCGTATGCGATTGTGTCGCTAGCAGTCCAATGTCAAAGAACCCGGATCGACATGTCTAGTCATAAACTAAAGTGGCAGTTCCGTACAGGGATAGACATACATGACCCAGCAAAGCAGGTGTCGGTCATCAGCGAATGTAGACGAGTCGTAGCAAGCTACAAGGACTCCATTACAACGCGTGACATTTCCCAAAGGGACAGACACAATAGCTAAGAAGGACACATGCCGGTCAACCAATGTGTCCGGAGCAGTAGCAAAATACCATGGCTCGATGGAATCACAAAGGGGCATGTCCCCGTAAGGAGTGCTACTAAGGCATACGACTAGGTATTCGAACCCCATACATATCAAGTACAACACACGTACGCATGGCAGACTGATATGTATAGATACATCGATGGCATCACAACATAACCATAAACATACAACCTTTATTTAGAAGGCTCGGAAGAGCCTCACACATAATATTACAAGGTAGGGGTCTCACGACCCGTCATAATAAGTCATACACGCAATCCTTACAAGCCAGCGAAATATCTAAAACTGTCTGAGTACTGACAGATGGAAAGATAAAGGCACATGGCCTGACTATCTACAAACCCAACCTAGGGCCAGATCGTAGCAGGGATACCAGCTACTCGTTGTCGTCGATGTCTAGGTAGAACCCTCCATTAGGGTCATTAACAACCTCTACAACAATTTATTAAGAAAACGTGAGTACAAAAGTACTCAGCAAGACTTTAGGAAATCTATCTACTCATGCAATGTATCAACAAGGAGTTGTGGGGTTTCATGTGGAAAGCCAGCATTAGACTCTTGGCTAGACAACTTGCATTTTTAAATAGTTTTGACAACTATGTTTCTCGCACACGAGTCCAGTAACAACACAACAATACTCTATCGTGGAATCATTCTGTCTCTCTACGGAAATGTCGTCCACGACACTCACGCTTATCTTGACAATTTTATGAGTAGCCATTATAGTTATCTATGAACAACATATGTTTCCAAGTAGTCCATATCCACGGACGCGGCTATTCGAATAGATCATAACCCTGCAGGGTTGTACTTCTTCACACACGCTCTCGCCACTTATTGCCATGTGCACGTCATGCACCTCGACAACATTCAAGCGAAAACCCAGCGAGGGAAGTCCGGCCAAGGTGTCCGCCACGGCCCCAAACGATGTGCGCAGGGTTCCCAAGCCCACCATCCGGTTGCCACTTGGTACACCGTGCCACTGCCTACCGCATCATATCCTACCTCTAAGATCAGCGCTACACACGGCCTCCGGCATGAGTATAAACACCAGAAACTACTTGCAACTCCTGGACCGAGTACTAAGCGATTAATAAGTCGAGCGGGTCATATTTCAGGGCCTAGCATGTGGTAGTATCTCGTCTTGGATTACATACACGGAACTCAGTTCCTAAGGACGGTTCCAATGAAAGAACCCACCATGTACTCCTACATAGCCTTTCACCGGTACCTTTACCAAATCAGGTTCAACACACCACCTTTACTTACTGAACACATTCTCACAATTCTGTTCAGCACGTAGATGTTAGACCATACACAACTCTAAGCATAGCATGCATAGGAGGATAAGGCACATCAAGGCTCAAGCATCTACCAGGTATGCTAGGTTGCAAGGTTCAGCTATTTACTGTGACAAGGACAGGTCATGCAAAGGAAGTGGGTTCAACTAACGTGGTAAAAGCATTGAAGGCATTTGACCTAATGCAATAAATAAGAGCATGAGCGAGAACATGGGATTTATCGGGATGATCGAAATGGTTGCTTGCCTTGTTGCTCAGCACAGGGGTGATATCCGTCAGTCGGATAATCGGACGTATCCGGAGGGGAGGAGCCTACCGGAATAACAACAATCAATGAATATCAAACATATGCAACAAAATGATGCACGAAATGCAATGTATCATGGTTTGAAATGACTAGCAGAACCCTTTGGGGTGATCTTGATTTGAAATCATAATTCAAATATCATTTGAATTATAATTTATCAAATTCTTTTAATTGATTTGACCTGATGTTGTTTCATAACTTTGTTTTTCATGCATGAAAATAGCACCATTGGATTCCTTGGATTTTTATGATCCATCTACATATATTATTTGTCAAATTTGGAGTTACATTCAAATTTCTATGAATTTCCAAAGTTTTGAACTTATTCTGGAATTATTTTTAAACAGAAAAGTCTTTATTGCATCAGCATGACATCAGCAGGTCCAACTGGCCGTTGAAAGTCAAACCCGACCAGTGGGACCCACTGGTCAGTGACTCTGGCCAGGTTTTAGTTTAAATTTAACTTAATTAGTTAATTAACAGAGTAGGACCCACCTGTGAGTGTCTGTTTAAGTTAATTCAATAAGTTCTTTTTAATTTTTACTAAACTTAATTAGCCAGGGGTTGGCCCCACCTATCATAGGCTTAGGGGGGTCAAATCCACCGGCTGCGAGGTCGTTCTCGCCGGCGGTGAGCCTCCGGCGACCACCAGAACGGCGGAGGGGCTCGGAAATGCATCTCCGATGACCAAACTTCACGTGGAGAGCACCAGACGAACGACACTTCACCCGCGGCTCCATTTTTACATGTAGTCGGGGATGAAACGGTCGGAGATGACGCCGGCGACGAGCTTGGCGGCTGACGAAGCGCGGCATCATCGGGGTCACTGAAACAGGGGGCACGCGCGGGGCTGGGGTCCTACATCACCTACGCAACGCACTGAAGCCATTGGTGGCCTCAGATGGACCAGTCGATGACTGGAGAGCTACCGGCGACGAGGTCCCGCGGCGGATCTCGTCGGGCTCCGGTGGAATCGGGGCGTAGAGGAAGGGATCGAGGGGGAAAACTTAAGGGAAAGAACCCTGAGCTCATGGGGAGTGCAGATGCGTCGAGAGTGGGCGCGTGGATGGCTTGAGGAGGGAGAACGACGACGGCGAAGCTCCGTTTACCCGAGGAGGAAGATGACGGCGTCAAGACGTCTCAGGGGTTCTCGGTGTCGAGCGACTAGCTGGAGAGCTTCAGGGGGTCACGGCGAAGCTGTTGCGCGGCTCAGGAGAGAGGAAGAGGGGCAGGAGCGACGGCGAGCTCAAGCTTGAGCTTGCGGTCATGGCGGCCGAGAGGGGGAGAGAGAACAGAGCGAATGGGGAGGCGATGAGCTCGGGGAGGCCTTCGGGGAGCTTATCCCCCTTGCGCGAGCACGACGCGGCGGCCAGGCAGACGCACACGTGCGTGGCCGCGCCGGAACGAGCGGCGGCCACCTCCTGCTGCTCGCTGGCAAGGAAGACCACGGGGAGCAACTCGGCCTGGGCCAGGTGAGCGACAAGTAAGGGTTTTCCATTTTTCTTCTTTTCTGTTTTGTGTTTATTCTTTATGTTATTTGTTTTGTTTTATTTTTGGCTCCAAACTGTTCCTAAAATAGTTTGAAAAATACTAGAGTGTTAGTTGGAATATTTCCAACCACTCATAAAGTTTTCAACATTTTTGGAAACTTTAAATTATTTGAAATCAAATATATAATTGATTTTAGTAGCTTTTAACTTCAATTTAAAATGCAAAAGTGTTTTGAAAATAAGTTTCATCTCTGATATCTTGTTTTCTATATTTATCAGAAAATATGAACTTTTCTTAAGGCCATTTTGGGTTCATTGATTTGACATCAATTTTGAAATGCTTTTGAATGAGGGGTTGCTAGGGTTTTGCTTTGGTTTTGTTGCTTTGCTTTTGGGTTTTCATTTCATTTCCTTGGATGCATTGAAAGAAAACATGAGCACATCTTACTAAACCTAATAGGGATCAGGATGTGACAACTAGAGAGGCTAGATAGGGTGGAAGGTGAAAGTGCATCTATACCATGGACTCACATTAGTCATGAAGAACTCACATACTTGTTGCATAAGTTTTTATTAGTAATCAAAACAAAGTGCTAAACGCAGACTCCGAGGGGAAGGGTTGGTAGGTGTTAACCATCACGCGATCCCGACCTCAACACAAAGGATGACAATCAATAGATCAATTATGCTCCGACTTCCTAACATAGCGGTTCACCATACGTGCATGCTACGGGAATCACTAACTCCAACACAAGTATTTCTAGATTCACAACACCCTACTAACATAACTCTTAATATTACCGAATCCACGTCTCAAAACTAATTGAGAAGAATGAAGACTTCTCTTTCTACTCAATGCACATGAAGATGGAGGTTTTTGCATCCTCTTTGGGTACGTATCACATTTGGGACTACTTTCATAGCATAAGCCAACTACCAAATCACGCACCGCCGTGCTCTAAAAGATATAAGTGAAGCACTAGAGCAAAAGTATCTAGCTCAAAAGATATAAGTGAAGCACTATGAGCAAAAGTATCTAGCTCAAAAGATATAAGTGAAGCACTATGAGCATTCTAGCAAAATCACGATGAGTGCATGTCTCTCTCTCTCTCAAAAAGGTGTGCAACAAGGATGATTGTGAAACAACAAAAGGAAAAGACTCCTAAGATACAAGACGCTCCAAGCAAAACACATATCATGTGGTGAATAAAAATATAGCTCCAAGTAATGTTACCGATGGATTGAAGACGAAAGAGGGGATGCCTTCCCGGGGCATCCCCAAGCTTAGGCTTTTTGGTGTCCTTGAATTTGGCTTGGGATGCCTTGGGCATCCCCAAGCTTGAGCTCTTTCCACTCCTTATCTCTTTGTCCATGAGAGCATCACCCAAAACTTGAAAACTTCACAACACAAAACTTAAACAGAAACTCGTGACAACATTAGCACAAGAAAACAAACTACCACCTCTTTTGCTACTGTAGCAAACTTAACTTCTATCTATATTGGTGTTGAGCTACTGTATTCTCACTTTTCGATGGCTAGTACCCCCCGATACTAACCATAGTTTCATCAAAACAAGCAACCAACTCAACAAAAATAGAATCTGTCAAAAACAGACCAGTCTGTAGCAATCTGTATACTTCGTATACTTCTGTTACCTCAAAAATTCTGAAAAATTACGACTGCCTGGGCAAAAGGCGTATCAACTAGCAGCAAAATGAATCAACTCAAAATATCTTTCTGAATAAAAATGAAAAATCATCTCGTGAGCGAAAAGTTTCTGTCTCTTTTGATCAGGATCAAACAACCATTACCAAGACTAGTCATAAAGGTTTTGCTTGGCTCAAACACAAAAAGAAACACAAAAAACACAATTAGAACAGAATTATGATGGTGTGGACGCAACAAAATAGAAAGAAAAATATAAATTCATTGGGTTGCCTCCCAATAAGCGCTATTGTTTAACGCCCTCAGCTAGGCATAAGGATTTCAATGATGCTCGCATAAAAGGTAGTAACTGAGATATGCAAAAGAGCATCATGAATAGCATGAAAAACACATTTAATTCTAACCCACTTCCTATGCATAGGTATTTTGTGAGCAAACAATTTGTGGGAGCAAGAATCAACTAGCATAGGAAGGCAAACCAAGCATAACTTCAAAACTTTGAACACATAGAGAGGAAACTTGATATTATTGCAATTCCTACAAGCATATGTTCCTCCCTCATAATAAATTTCAGTAGCATCATGAAGGAATCTTACAATATAACTATCACACGAAGCATTCCTTTCATGATCAATTATAGCATAAGGGTCATCGCCAAAACTTGGGAAACAAGAAATATCATCTTCATCAAGCATAGCATCCCCAAGCTTGTGGTTTTGCGTATCATTAGCACAGTTGATATTGATAGAATTTATAACAATATCATTGCAATCATGCTTTTCATTCAAGGAAACATCATGAATCACTTCATCACAATTTCCAGATTCACGAATCTCAAGCAAAACATCATGGAGATAATCACGTACACTCCACTCACTAGCAATTGGTTCCTCATAATTAGATCTCTTCAAAAGATTAGCAAGTGGATGAGGATCCATATCAATGGATTTTTAGCAAGCAAAGATGCAAGCTAATAGAAGGAACATGGTAACACAAGGATATCCGACGAGAAAAAAGAGAATAAAACGGCAAATGGGTGAAGTGGGGGAGAGGAAAACGAGAGGCAACTGGGAAACAAAGTAAATGCAAGAGATGAGTTTGCGACACTTACTTGGATGAGTTCTTGACTTGATCCTCCCCGGCAACGGCGCCAGAAATTGGCACGTTGACGGGAGGCTATTCTCGACTTGATCCTCCCTCGCAACAGCGCCATAAATTCTTCTGCTCCGGCAACAAAAATTCTTCCTTGGCACTAGGAATTCTTCTTGTTACTTCTGTGGTTTGCGTCGGTTTTTCCCTTGAAGAGGAAAGGGTGATGCAGAAGAGGAGCGGTAAGTATTTCCCTCAGTTTGGGAACCAAGGTATCGATCTAGAAGGAGGGTCTCGTCAAGTCCTGAGTACCTGCACAAACACAAACAAGCTTGCACCAAACGCTTCAAAGGGGTTGTCAATCCCTTCAAGATTGTTTGCAAAGTGAGATTTGAAGGTGGAAAGTGCAACGAAGTAAAAAGTGTAAGGCTGAAAATATGGTGTGGAGTAGACCCGGGGGCCATAGTGTTCACTAGAGGCTTCTCTCAAAATAGCAAATATCACGGTGGGTGAACAAATTACTGTCGAGCAATTGATAGAACCGCGCAAAGTCATGACGATATCTAAGGCAATGATCATACATATAGGCATCACGTCCGAGAGAAGTAGACGGATACTTTCTGCATCTACTACTATTACTCCACACATCGACCGCTATCCAGCATGCATCTAGTGTATTGAGTTCATGACGAACAGAGTAACGCCTTAAGCAAGATGACATGATGTAGAGGGATACTCTCAAACCAATGATGAAAACCCCATCTTTTTACCCTTGATGGCAACAACATGATGCGTGCCTCCCTACCCCTTCTGTCACTAGGTGAGGTCACCGCACGGTATGAACACAAAACCAAGCACTTCTCCATTGCAAGAATCATAGATCTAGTTGGCCAGACAAAACCCACAACTCGAAGAGATTTACAAGGATATGAAATCATGCATAAGAGAGATCAGAAGAAACTCGAATAAGATTCATTGATAATATGATAATAAATACACAATTCATCTGATGTCGACAAACACAGCGCAAAAGAAGATTACATCGGATAGATCTCCATGAAGATCATGGAGAACTTTGTATTGAAGATCCAAGAAGCCATCTAGTTACTAGCTATGGACCCGTAGGTCTATGGTGAACTACTCACGCATCATCGGAGAGGTGATGGTGTCGATGAAAAAGACCTCTGTGTCCGAATCCCTCCTCCGGCAAGGCACCACAACGTGCCCCAGATGGGATCTTGCGGAGACAGAAGCTTGCGGCAGCGGAAAAGTACTTTCGATGATCTCCTAATTTTTTTGGGATTTTTAGGGAATATATAGGCGCAACCCCTAGGGCATAGGGCGCTCAGGGGGCACACAAGCCTGTGGGCCGCGGCCTCCCCCCTGGCCGCGGGGTGGGGGCTTGAGGGCCCCTGAGGCTCCCCCGCCTTGGCCCTCAAGCTTCCCAATCTTCTTCCGTTACGGAAAAAATCTTTTCAGGGATTTTCTTCCGTTTGGACTCTGTTTCAAAATCTCCTATGAAAGGGGTCAAAAACAAGGAAAAAACAAGAACTGGCACTTGGCACTGAGTTAATAAGTTAGTCCCAAAAAATATATAAAAGGCATGCAAAACATCCAAAGTTTGACAAGATAATAGGATGAAACCATCAAAAATTATAGATACGTTGGATACGTATCAAGCATCCCCAAGCTTAACTCTTGCTCGTCCTCGAGTAGGGAAGTGATAAAGAATGAATTTTTGATGTGGAATTCTACCTAGCATAGTTGTCCTTTGCAACTTCTTTCACGTGACATGAATGTTCAGATCTGTAAGATTCAAAACAATAGTTAGCTATTGACATGAAAACAATAATACTTCAAGCAAACTAGCAAGGTAATCATGAACTTTCAAAATAAGAAGGCCGATGAAAGTTATCCCTACAAAATCATATAGTCTGGCTATGCTCCATCATCCTCACACAACTAATGTAAATCATGCACAACCCCGGAATTGGCCAAGTAATTGTTTTCGCACTCTTACTTTCTCAAACTTTGTATAACTATCACGCAATACATGAGCATGAGCCATGGATATAGCACTATAGGTGGAATAGAGTGTGGTGGTGGTTGTGCGACAAAAAATGAGGAGATGGTCACATTGACTCGGCGTATCAAAAGGCTATGGAGATGCCCATTAATAGATACCAATGTGAATGAGTAGCGATTGCCATACAAGAGATGCACTATAGCTATAAGTATGTGAAAGCTCAAAAGGAAAACTAGTGGGTGTGCATCCAACTTGCTTGCCCACGAAGACCTAGGGCAAGTTTGAGGAAGCCCGTCATTGGAATATACAAGCCAAGTTATATAATGAAGATTCCCACTAGCCTATGGTAGTGACAAAGAAAGAAGCTCTCAATCATGAAGAACATGGTGCTATTATGAAGCACAAGTGTGGAAAAAGATAGTAGCATTGTCCCTTCTCTCTTTTTCTCTCTCTTTCTTTTTTTTCATTTGGGCTCTTAGGCCTCTCTTTTTTCTTTTCTTTTCTTTTTTTTTGTTTTTGGGCTCTTTGGACTTCTATTTTATTTCCTCACATGGGACAATGCTTTAATAATGATGATCATCACACTTTTATTTACTCACAACTCAAAACTCACAATGATGACTCCATAGGAACTGCCTCCGGCACTTTACCGGGATGTGCAACGATCTAGCATGGCATATGACGTAAAACATCTCGCTAGCTGTCTTACGATCATGCAAAGGCAATATGAGATTGATGGCACAAGTCATAAGACGGAGCGGTGGGAGTTGCATGGCAATATATCTCGGAATGGCTATGAAACTGCCATAGTAGGTAGGTATGGTGGCTGTTTTGAGGAAGGCATATGGTGGGTTTGTGCACTAGCGAGAATTGCGCGGTACTAGAGAGGCTAGATATGGTTGAAGGTGAAAGTGCATATATACCATGGACTCACATTAGTCATGAAGAACTCACATACTTGTTGCGAAAGTTTTTATTAGTAATCGAAACAAAGTGCTAAACGCATACTCCGAGGGGAAGGGTTGGTAGGTGTCAACCATCGCGCGATCCTGACCTCAACACAAAGGATGACAATCAATAGATCAATTATGCTCCGACTTCCTAACATAGCGGTTCACCATACATGCATGCTACGGGAGTCACTAACTTCAACACAAGTTAGTCTATGGTGAACTACTCACACATGCTATGGAGCTGTAGGTCTATGGTGAACTACTCACGCATCATCGGAGAGGTCATGGTGTTGATGAAGAAGCCCTCTGTGTCCGAATCCCCCCTCCGGCAGGGCACCAGAACGTGCCCCGGATGGGATCTTGCGGAGACAGAAGCCTGCGGCGGCGGAAAAGTACTTTCGATGATCTCCTGATTTTTTGGGGATTTTTAGGGAATATATAGGCGCAACCCCTAGGGCAGAGGGCGCTAAGGGGGCCCAGAAGCCTGTGGGCCGCGACCTCCCTCCTCGCCGCGGGGTGGGGGCTTGTGGGGCCCCTGAGGCTCCCGTGCCTTGGCTCTCAAGCTTCCCGATCTTCTTCCGTTATGGAAAAAATCTTTTCGGGGATTTTCTTTCGTTTGGACTCTGTTTCAAAATCTCCTCTGAAAGGGGTCAAAAACATGGAAAAACAGGAACTGGAACTTAGCACTGAGTTAATAAGTTAGTCCCAAAAATTATATAAAAGGCATGCAAAACATCCAAAGTTTGACAAGATAATAGCATGAAACCATCAAAAATTATAGATACGTTGGAGACGTATCACCTGCATCTACTACTATTACTCCACCCATCGACTTCTATCCAACATGCATCTAGAGTATTAAGTAAAACATAGTAATTCTTGGAGAACAATGACAAGATGTAGACAAAGAAAACACAATTTATATGAATCAACCCCATCGTTTTATCCTTAGTGAGAGCAATACAAATATATGTCATGTCCCTTTCTATCACTCGGATTGAGCAACACAAGGTTGAACCCACCACAACACACACCTCTCACTATAGATAGATCAGTCTAGTTGTCAAAACAAATCAATAGATCGGAGAGACTTATGAAGCTATAATGCTCATAGGTTTTTAGAGTATATGAGAATTTATAAGCTAGAGAACGAGGCTAGGAGACAAGGGGTGGCTCACAAGCTAACACAGCGTGGCCACGTCCCCTGGGCATGACCTGTTGGCTTGTGGGCCCCTCGTGTGGCCCCCGACCTTCTCCCGAAGCTTCCATGTCTTCTTTTGATCCAAAAAAACCTTCAAAAAAGTTCGTGGTATTTGGACTCCATTTGGTACTATAAACCTGAAAAGCTAAAAACATGGAGAAAACAACAAGTGGCCCTTGTCATTGGATTAATAGTTAAGTGCTAAAAAATAATATGAATCAGCAAAAAATGACCAATAAGTATCCTAGATTGATAATATTATAGAATGGAACAATAAAAAATTATAGATACATTAGAGACATATTAGGAGCAACAATGGAGCTTTTGGGGAAAAGCTGTACGTCAACATGAGGAACAAGACTCGTTTAACCGAGTCCGCAGTGCTAGTTTTTGTTTTCTACATGTTTTTGGCTTGTCAGGTTTACAGTACCAAACGAAGTCCAACTGGCACGATTTTTTTATGATTTTCTGTGGACCAAAAGACGTGGAAGCTTTGGGAGGAGACTCGATGCCAGACGAGGGAGCCACCAAACATTAGGGCGCGCCGAGGGGGATGGTCGTGCCCTCTTATGTGGTGCCCCCCACACGCCTTCTAAAGTCCTCTTTGGCCTATAAATACTAATAAATTCCCAAAACCCTAAGTAGCCTCCCGAAACACTTTCTCCGCCACCGCAAGTCTCTGTTCTGTCGTGTACCCATTTGGAGCCCTGTTCCGGTGCCCTGCTGGAGGGGGATCGATCACGGAGGGGCTCTACATAATCCTTGTTGCTCCCATGGTGTTGTATCAGTAGCTCACCATAGTCCTACGGGTCCGTAGTTCGTACCTAGATGGCTAGCACTCTATCTCTCTCTTGATCTTGATTTAAATACAATGATAATCGCATCTTCGCTTTGATTTATCTCATATAATTGTTTTGTGTGGTTTATTTGTTGAAATTTGATGAATTGTGGGTATATATTTAGATCATTCCTGACAAAATATTTGAGTCTTCTCTGAATTATATATTTGATTCTTATTTGCATGATTATTATAGATTCATAAATCTCTCTGTTCTAATGATTTTGTTTGCCCAACTAGATTAATCATTCTTCTATGGGAGTTGTGCGTTATAGTAGGTTCAGTGTGGCGGCACTTTATATCCCACAGAAATAGTTGGGGACAAGACTCATCTTCGTATTGCTGCCACTAATGATAAAACGATGGGGTTAATTCATATTAATTGTGTTCTCTTTGTCTACATCATGTCATTGTTCACCAAGCATTACTCTGTTTTACTTAATACTCTAGATGCACCCTCGATAGCGGTCGATGGGTGGAGTAATAGTAATAGGTGCTGGCAGGAGTCGGCCTATTTTCTTATGGACGTGATGCCTATATACACATGATCATTATCGCGAATATATATTGCATAACTATGTAATTTTCTATCAATTTCACAACAGTAATTTATTTACCCACAAATGACGAATTAATGGATATACTTCTCGCCCCTCGTTGCTCACCCCAAGTGAAAGGTGGAGATGTAGTGAGGAGTAGATTTCCCTTACACGGAGACTGTAAGGTTTATCGAACCACGAGGACTCCTAGGCTCAACAAGTAGGTGTCTTCCATCCTGGCGCTAGCAGAAGACGTGGACCTGCACACACAACAAATAACTTTACTCCCAACGAGTACAGAGAGGTTTTCAATCTCTCCGGCCTTGTAGCTTGCAAAGGATCAAAACACAAGCGGGAAAGTACTAGTGATTGCAACGGAAAAGTAAATGAAAGCGGCAAATGATGGAGGTGTAAACAATGATGGTGATATGGACCGGAGTCACCTGATGTTCACTAGTGATGTCTCTCTCCCAAAAGACGATAAACAACTATCCTTGGGTAAACAAATCATAGTTGGGAAATTGACAGAATTATCATCGCACCGCAATGCTAATTATGCTACTTGATAGTTAGAGGTTCAATAGTAATGGGCAGTACGCCAAAAAAATTAAACCATTTATTCATCAACATCTACTTACTAATCATCCACCTTGAGATATCTATCCAGAACATTTCTCCGGTATTAATTGCGAGCCCCATCCAAAGTGTAAACTCAAAGAAACGTATAATTGCATTAACGAAGTATGCTTAAGGTAACCAATCCTTGCAACCGTGGTCACAAGCACCGTTGTTTTCTCCCTGGTGGCAACAAGCACATCCCCTAGTCTCATGTTTCTGTCACTCAAGCTAGACATCGAGGGGAATGAACCCACAATCATGCATAACACTCCCTCTTGGAGTTACAATCTACTACTTGGCCAAAGCAATAAATAGCAATGGAGAACATGCATGAATCACTAAGGAACATAATATAAAAGGATAATAAAATATATAACTCATAACAATCTAAACATAATCTCATAATCCATCGGATCCCTACAAACCGAGCATAGCAATAGCAAGAGAATTACATAGATGCCTTGATCATGTAGGGCACCTCACAAGGACTAACCATCAAATCACAAGATTGGAGAGAACACATCACATAGCTACTGGTCATGGACTCATGGTCTAAGGAGGACTACTCACGGCACGTCCGGGAAGCATCCATGGCGGTGGAGAAGCTCCCGGAGGTCAATCCTCCCTCCAGCACGGTGACGGGTAGAGGTCTCCTGACGCTCCCGATCTCGGATGCGCTGCGGCGGTGGAACGATGGAGAAATTCGCGATTCCCGAAACTCTGCGAGGGTTTCCTCTCGGGACTCTAAATATAGGCCAAAGGAGGGCACCGGAGGAGGTGGGACCTACCAGGCAACCTCCTAGCGCGGCCTAGGGCCTGGCCGCGCCAGCAGGCCGCCTGGGAGGCCTTGATACGTCTCCAACGTATCTATAATTTTTGATGGTTTCATGATATTATCTTGTCAAACTTTGGATGCTTTGCATGCCTTTTATATATTTTTTGGGACTAACTTATTAACTCAGTGCCAAGTGCCAGTTCCTATTTTTCCTTGTTTTTGACCCCTTTCAGAGGAGGATTTTGAACGGAGTCCAAACGGAATGAAACTGCCAAAAAGATTTTTTCTGAAATAGAAAAAGATCGGGAAGCGAGAGAGTCACGGCAAGGCGCCACCAGGGACCCCACAAGCCCTCATGGCGCGGCCAGGATGGCCCGCGCCCCCTGGCTCGTGGGCTCCCTGAGGCTCCTTTGCCCTCGGTTTTGCGCCTATATATTCCCTAAAATCCCACAAAAAATCAGGAGATCATCGAAAGTACTTTTCCGCCGCCGCAAGCTTCTGTCTCCGCAAGATCCCATCTGGGGCACGCTCTGGTGCCCTGCCGGAGGGGAGATTCTGATACATGGGGCTTCTTCATCAACACCATGACCTCTCTTATGTGTGAGTAGTTCACCATAGACCTACGGGTCCATAGGTAGTAGCTAGATGACTTCTCCTCTCTCTTGGATCTTCAATACAAAGTTCTCCATGATCTTCAAGGACATCTATCCGATGTAATCTTCTTTTGCGGTGTGTTTGTCGAGATCCGATGAATTGTGGATTTCTCATCAGATTATCAGTGAATCTTATTTGAGTTTCTTCTGATCTCTCTTATGCATGATTTCATATCCATGTAATTCTCTTCGAGTTGTAGGTTTTGTCTGGCCAACTAGATCTATGATTCTTGCAATGGGAGAAGTGCTTGGTTTCGGGTTCATACCGTGCGGTGACCTCACCCAGTGACAGAAGGGGTAGTGAGGCACGCATCGTGTTGTTGCCATCAAGGGTAAAAAGATGGGGTTTTCATCATTGGTTTGAGATTATCCCTCTACATCATGTCATCTTGCTTAAGGCGTTACTCTGTTCGTCATGAACTCAATACAGTAGATGCATGCTGGATAGCGGTCAATGTGTGGAGTAATAGTAGTAGATGCAGAAAGTATCGGTCTACTTGTCTCGGACGTGATGCCTATATGTATGATCATTGCCTTAGATATCGTCATTACTTTGCACGGTTCTATCAATTGCTCGACAGTAATTTGTTCACCCACCATGATACTTGCTATTTTGAGAGAAGCCTCTAGTGAACACTATGGCCCCCGGGTCTACTCCACACCATATTTTCATCCTTACACTTTTTACTTCGTTGCACTTTCCGCCTTCAGATCTCACTTTGCAAACAATCTTGAAGGGATTGACAACCCCTTTATAGCGTTGGGTGCCAGCTCTTTTGTGTTTGTGCAGGTATTCTAGACTTGACGAGATTCTCCTACTGGATTGATACCTTGGTTCTCAAACTGAGGGAAATACTTACTGTTCCTGTGTTGCATCACCCTTCCCTCTTCAAGGGAAGAAAACAGACGCAAGGAAGAGAAGTAGCAAGAAGAATTCCTGGCGTTGCCGAGGAAGGACTTTTGTTGCCGTAGCAGAAGAATTTCGGGCACCGTTGCCGGGGAGGATCAAGTCAAGAACTCATCGAAGTAAGTGTGGCAAACTCATCTCTTGCATTTACTTAGTTTGCCAGTTGCCTCTCGTTTTCCTCTCCCCCACTTCACCAATTTGCCTTTTTCGTTCGCCCTTTTTCCTCGCTTGCTCTTTGTTTGCTTGTGTGCTTTCTTGCTTGCTTAAGTCACCATGACTGAAAACACCAAACTTTGTGACTTCTCAAATACTAATAATAATGATTTTTTTAGTACTCCGATTGCTCCCGTCACTAGTGCGGAGTCATACGAAATCAATGATGCTTTGCTGAATCTTGTTATGAAAGAGCAATTCTTTGGCCTTCCTAGTGAAGATGCCGCATCCCATCTCAATACCTTCATATAGATTTGCGATATGCAAAAGAAGAAAGATGTGGATAATGATGTGATTAAATTAAAGCTTTTTTCCTTTCTCGTTGCGAGATCGCGCAAAAACTTGGTTTTCTTCTTTGCCCAAAAATAGTGTCGATTCTTGGGATAAGTGCAAAGATGCTTATATTTCCAAGTATTTTCCGCCGGCTAAGTTCATCTCTCTCTGTAATGATATCATGAATTTCAAGCAACTTGATCATGAACATGTTGCACAATCTTGGGAGAGAATGAAATTGATGATTAGAAATTGTCCCGCTCATGGCTTGAGTCTTTGGATGATTATTCAAATCTTTTACGCTGGCTTGAATTTCGCTTCTAGAAATATCTTGGACTCCGCCTCAGGTGGAACGTTCATGGAAATCACATTAGGGGAGGCCACAAAGCTCCTAGACAATATCATGACGAACTACTCTGAGTGGCACACTGAAAGGTCACCTACTAGTAAGAAGGTACACGCTATAGAAGAAATTAACTCGTTGATTGCTAAGATGGATGAGTTAATGAATATGGTTTCTACTAGAAGTGCTCCCTTATATCCAAATGATATGCCCTTGTCTTCTTTGATTGAGAGTAGCAATGCTAGCTTTGACATTAATTTTGTTGGTAGGAATAATTTCGGCAACAACAATGCTTTTAGAGGAAACTATGTTCCTAGGCCTTTTCCTAGTAACTCCTCTAATAACTTTGGCAACTCCTACAACAATACTCATGGAAATTACAATAGATTTTCCTCTGATCTAGAGAGTAATATCAATGAGTTTATAAACTCACAAAAGATTTTCAATGCGTCCATAGAGGAAAAACTAGTCAAAATTGACGGTTTGGCTAAGAGCGTTGATAGAATGTCTAGTGATGTTGATGCTTTGAAAGTTAGATGTGCTCCTCCCAAGATCAATATGGATGAAACTTTGAAATCTATGTGTGTTTCCATGATTGAGATCAAAGAAAGAACCGCCCAAATTCATGCTACACATGAATGGCTTAAAAAGGCGTGTTCTCGTGATAAAAATCACGACGATCTTAAAGTGCTTGGTGTGACTCCCATTGAATCTTTGTTTTCCTGTGACAAACCTAATGATTATGGGGATGGATATGAATCCACTTTGGTTGAAAAGTGCCCCAATGATTCGGAGTCTATCTATCTTGATGCTAAAAGCATTGAAAGTGGAGTAGAAGATATTAAAACTTTGAGTAGTAATGAAATTACTACCTTGGATTTCAAGGAATTCAATTATGATAGTTTCTCCTTGATTGAATGCATTTCCTTGGTGCAATCCATGTTAAACTCTCCACACGCTTATACCCAAGACAAAGCCTTTACCGATCATATCGTCGAAGCTATGATAAAATCTCTTGAAGAGAAACTTGAATTGGAAGTCTCTATCCCTAGAAAGATTCATGATGAGTGGGAACCTACTATCAAAATCAAAATCAAAAACTATGAATGCAATGTTTTGTGTGATTTGGGTGCTAGTGTTTCCACGATTCCAAAGTCTTTATGTGATGTTCTGGGTTTTAATGAGATTGAAGAGTGTTCTATTAATTTGCATCTTGCGGATTCTACTGTCAAGAAACCCATGGGAAGGATCAATGATGTTCTTATTATTGCAAATAGGAACTATGTACCTGTGGATTTCATTGTGCTTGACATTGATTGCAATCCTACATGCCCAATTATTCTTGGTAGACCATTCCTAAGGACTATCGGTGCTATCATTGATATGAAGGAAGGGAATATTAGATTTCAATTTCCTTTAAGGAAGGGCATGGAGCACTTTCCTAGAAATAAAATAATATTTCCTTATGAATCCATGATGAGGGCCACTTATGGTTTGAGCACCAAAGACGATGATATGTGATTCTATCGCTTTTATGCCTAGCTAAGGGCGTTAAACAATAGAGCTTGTTGGGAGGCAACCCAATGAATTTATCTTTTTATTTATGTTTTGTTGCATCCACACTTCCATAATTCTATTATGATTGTGTTTTTTGTGTTTCTTTTTGTGTTTGAGCCAAGCAAAACCTTTATGACTAGTCTTGGTAATGGTTGTTTGATCCTGCTAGAAAAAGACAGAAACTTTTTGCTCACGAAATGATTTTTCATTTTTATTCAGAAGGATATTTTGAGTTCATTCTTTTTGCTGCTAGTTGATATGCTTTTTCCCAGGCAGTCGTAATGTTTCATAATTTTTGAGGTAACAGAAGTATACGAAGTATACATATTTCTACAGACTGGTCTGTTTTTGACAGATTCTGTTTTTGTTGAGTTGGTTGCTTGTTTTGATGAAACTATGGTTAGTATCGGGGGGGTACTAGCCATGGAAAAGTGAGAATACAGTATCCCAACACGAATATAGATAGAATTTAAGTTTTCTACAGTACCAAAAGAGGTGGTAGTTTGTTTTCTTGTACTAATGTTATCACGAGTTTCTGTTAAGATTGGTGTTGTGAAGTTTTCATGTTTTGGGTGATGTTCTCATGGACAAAGAGATAAGGAGTGGAAAGAGCTCAAGCCTGGGGATGCCCAAGGCATCGCGAGCCAAACTCAAGGATACCAAAAAGCCTAAGCTTGGGGATGCCCCGAGAAGGCATCCCCTCTTTCGTCTTCAATCCATCGGTAACGTTACTTGGAGCTATATTTTTATTCACCAGATGATATGTGTTTTTCTTGGAGCGTCTTGTATCGTAGGGGTATTTTCTTTTTGTCGTGTCACAATCATCCTTGCTGCACATCTTTTTGAGAGAGAGAGACATGCCTCAAGCATAACTTCCGCGAGAGAGGGCGGGTGAGGCAGTTCCTCCTGCGACGTTTGACTACCCTCTCCTTGCTCATGAGCAGGGCCACGGTTCAACCTGGTGAACACCATGCTGACAAACAAACTCACAGCTTAGACCAATATCAACATCAACACTAACTATGGATTAAGAATGCACTGAACACATGGAATGTGGAAATGAACATCCGAACAACATGGTAACAAGCAACTGCTATATATACACCATGGTCCATACACACCATTACATAGTTCAGTACAACCTTAACCGAAGGGAAAACTACTGAAAACATGAAACTACTCATCAGAGGCTTCCAAGCTTCCTATACATTATTTATCTATGCCTCCCGAATTCATTTCATGACACAAACATACTTCACGAGTCACACAGGACTGTGGGAGTACAACTACTACCATACTAACCTTCCACTCACGGTTCAGGCATCCACATAGAACATCTCATAAAGATTGCCTCCATGGCCTGGAAGCTCAACATGCGGATCAGGAAACACTAGAGCCTAAGACCCCTGGAACAGTAAGGACACGGGTGTGGCCTTGGTCCCCTGACTGGTGGTAGTTGTAACATCCCAATTTTCCTAATTGGGAATGTTTTACATTGTAGCTAAGCATCTACGCATATTGATTGAAATAACTTTAGCACTTGAATTTCTTTCGTCTTTTGATTTGCATTTCCATTTTTCTTCGCACGAGAAATGCCCGGAGAAATACTCTCCTGCTCGCAAGAGAGAGAGCGGAGGAAAATGACCCTCCAAAGTGCGGGCAATTTCTGAAATATTGGAGCCAAGAAAATCCAAAGTTTATTTGCAAAAATATTCGCAAAAAGAAATAAAGCATTTTCAGGAATTTCTGAAAAAACATTTTTTTAGGTTTTTATTTTTGCTTTGGAAAAATGTTATTCGGGTAGAGGATATTTTTCTGATTTTTTGGTATATAATACCCTATATTAAATATTTTGATTTATTTCCTTTTATTCGCTTTTGATTTTCCGTTTCGGAAAAGATTTAAAAATAGGAAAGTCTGTTTTTTTAGGAGCCACCGCCCTGAGCGCGTTTTAAGGCCATGGGCCGAATCTCCACCGCCGGGACCGAATCCCTTAGGATTCGGCCGACCGACCCTGCCCCGACCCCCTCTCTCTCTATGCCAGTGGGATCCGCTGGCCGACCCCCCCTCTCCCCACGGTCACCCCCTCCTCCTTCCAAACTCCTGCCTGACCCCGAGCCCGAGACCGTCGGGATCCCCTGCCGCACACCTCTCCTTTCCTTCCCCCAAGCCCCCTCCTAGCCTATATAACAGCCCCGGCCTCCGCAGCCCCGTTCCTCCCACCGCCTCGCCGAGCTGCCGCCGCCCCGAGCCCCTGCCGCGACCTCGCCGGCGAGCCCGAGCTCCTCCACCTCGGCCCCCCTCGAGAAGCACCCCGGTGCCACTCCCCGCTCCGCCCGACGCCCCCCTCGGTGGAGGACCGCCGCCGCCACCTCCCCGTCCCTCCCACCGCCCCCCGAAGCCCCTCCTCTCGCCGGTAACGCCACCCTCGCCGGAGTTGCCTCCCACTGCCGGTGAGACTCCCTCCTCTTCTCTGTTGTTTTTTCTTTTGTTTTGTTAGCCCTTAGATCCATATCCTACGGGTTAGATTAGTTCTTAGAATACCCTTTCGGTTTAGATTAGAAAACCGTCAGTTTTATTTCACTTATTCTTTAGCCAGTAGTTTCGGTTAGAACTAGGCCGTTTGCTCCTAAAGTTTGCAACAAACAACCCCGCAGCCTATCGTAGCACGCCACGTATACCCCCTGTTAGTTAGCTAGTTAGCTTCATTTTTTCTGTCTAATTGCAAAAACAGAAAAGTTTATGTTTTGTTTTGGCCATAACTTTTGTTCCCGTGGTGCAATGATATTGATTCTTGTTCTAGTAGACTCCAATTTTTCTGTAGTTTTTAAAAACATTTAATTTGTCTATGTTTGAAATTTTCAAATATAAGTTAGATCAGATTTAGTTTAAACCTTGTTTTCCCTATTCCAGGAGTTTAAAAAATGATTTTGAGTTGATTCTTTTTTCTACTGCTTCCTAGTGATAATAACTTACTTTGTAGAAGTTTCAAATTTTTTAAAGTATTTTTACTGGTGTTTTTAACAGAAACAAGTTTCTGCCTTAGTAACGCGTGTTGAATTCTTTTACTTAGGCTTTAGCAAATCCTTACTTGTGATGTTAGTTTTACTTGTTGCTTGATTGTAGTGCTTATAGTGTGTTTTGTGTTTGTATCGGTAGATCATCCGGAGTGCGAAGCGTGTTACTTAGAAGCGCTCGATCAAGACAACTATCATCAAGGCAAGTCATTTTGATCATACTATCACCTATGTTTTATGCATCATAGTTCTACCATCCTATGCCCAATTGCATGCTGAGTAGGTACTTGAAATTCTAGTATAGACTGTAGTATCTTGTGGTAGGCACACAACAAACCCGATACTTGGCCCCGGGACGACAAATTTCATATTGCTATGCTTGAGTAGACGGGATTTCGGTTGAGTGCATAACACGAGTGATGCGAGGTTGATTAAATAATCAAGACCGGTTAAGACAAGATTTTCAAGACCTCGGACGAAATGCAACTCTGGGTGAAGGACGGTTGATCGGCTCCCTGGAGAACCCAGTGGATGACCCGGGATGCTGGAGAGGCCATGACATCCTGCGGAAAGCTTCACCCAGGCTCAAAGAGACGGACGGATATTTTCATGACCCAAGGCTTACCTGCACAGCCACAAGTCATTATGGGCTCTGGCTTGGTTGGACAACGCGGCGACTCTGGACAGGCGGTGCTAGCGGATGTAGAAGAACGGTAGGAATGGATGGGCACCGACAGGGATTCAGAGGGACCCGTTGAAAGACCATGTTTTGATCATCCGATCTTCAAACATCCTGAAGTGCTAGGACATACACGGAGGCGATCAAATCTTGTGGGCAACGTGTGCAAAACTCTGCAGAGTACTCAAACCTAATCGATTAGCCGTGTCCACGGTCATGGACGACTTGAGCCAAAGGAACTGAAGTTATCTGAAATTCTCAACACAAATAATAATATTGATGTGGGTATTATTGACAACATGGGTACGAGAATTGGTTGGTGGAACCATCTCATTAACAACCAACAATGTAGTAACATTTTGCTTTTAGCCCTCTCTTGGTGTAGGAGAAAACTTGCTTTTCGCTAAAAACTTATAGCCCCACCTACCATATATGCATATAGTATAGATGATTACTTTTCACCCCTCTCTTATGTGACTTGCCGGCATATTCAATATGCCGACCTGCACGGCTGCAACGTATCATGTTGCAGAGTACTTTTCCAACCAGGAGTGAGGCTACGATCTAGGCTCAGCGACATGCCCTTAGAGTTGGATGAACTCGTCTACCTGATGCTTCCGCTAGTCTTCGTTAGATATCTCATGAGATGGCCTTCAGCCACTTTATTGTAATCCTTTATTGTAATAAAGTACTCTTTATGAGATTTCAATTAATAAAGTTGTGTGATTGAACTCTTGAATATATACATTATGTACTGAGTGTGTACCAGCATGATCTTGGGATGGTACGGAAACACCAGAGGCTTGACTCGTCTTGAGTCGGGTCGCTACAGAAATGGTATTCAGAGCACACGCTGACCTTAGGACGTAACCTCTAGGAATGGAAAAGCCTTAGGAAGATAACTATTTTCGTATGTCCATAAATCCTCTATTTTCTCTTCAAATCATTTCTGACTTCTCCCCGATTTTTCCAATGTTTTAGATGGCCACCTTCATCCCTGTTAAGTTCACGGAGTTTTGCCAGCCCGACGCCACTATGCCATTCAAAAAGGAGCTCGTGCAGATCACCAAGGACTTGAGGATTACTCTGCCGACTATCACAGGGAAGCCAACTTCGTCTTACCCGGAGGATTCACGCTACAGGATCGAGGTGCACGTTCCCGGAAGGACATTCCAGCCGCGCACTGAGCCGGTGGATTTCAAGTTCATCGCACCCAACTGGATTCTCGGAAGGGACATGGCAATCCATTGTGCCCTCGGACGTATCAAGGACGAATACAAAGGCTGCCCTATTTCTCCAGACCTATTCACCGTATCCCGGAGAAACGAAGACGGAGAAATCATCTCAAGCAAGACCAAGGACGCTCTCTTGTCTTATGCCCAGACCTTGGAGAAGCACAGCGGGACGCTGGAGCATCGTGTGATCAAGGACGCTAGGAAGATCAAGCAACTGTCACTCCGCAAGCTTGAAATCGAAGAAGCAGCCCAGGAAGCCCACTATGAACAAGAACTGGATGCGAAGGAATTTCTGGAGCGGATCGAGAAGCTGAAGGCTCAAGTTGCATACCTGGAGGAGGAACTGGACATGGGCGAGAACCTTCATCCCGAAGGAGACGTAGCCCCCTTGATCAGCAACGACGAGGACTATGAAGAAAGCTCCACCGAAGGACCCACCACCATGCTTTTCTGAGGAGGACACTTAGACTAGACCACCAATTTTATTTTATCGTTATACGTTTTAGGCCGATGTTTAGGATTATCGAATTTTGTATCCTCGTGTGAACCTTTGTGATGGTATTGAATAAAATGTGTGGTGTGATACTTGTTTGTTGCATTTCATATGGGTAGTGTAATTCCTCTTAGACCATTGTTCTATGCTAAACTCACCCCTCCACAAACATCAGATGCCTCCGAGACGCGCCCCTACCTCCAACTTTCCGCCGGAACTCACCCAGTTGATCCAGCAATAGAACACCCTGATGCAGCTGATCATCCAGAACCAGAACAATAACAACAACCGTCATCAACCCCAGGCCGACAACCTCACCCGTTTCCTGAGGTTGAACCCTCCAACTTTCTCCAGCAGCATTGAGCCCATTGTGGCAGATGATTGGCTCCGCAAGATGGAGCGTGAACTTATCACTGTTGGTTGCACTGAAGCTGAGAAGGTGCGTTTTGCCGCGCATCAACTTGAAGGCCCTGCAGCAGCTTGGTGGGAGAACTACACCACCACTTACCCCATTGCTGGAGTCACTTGGGAGCAATTCAAGCAAGCCTTCCGCACCGCACATGTCTCAGCTGGTGCAATGAGTCTGAAGAAGCGTGAGTTTCGCAACTTACGCCAGGGGAATCGCTTTGTGGCCCAGTACGTTGATGAATTCAGCATGCTCGCCCGTTATGCACCTGGAGATGTGGCCGATGATGCGGCCAAGCAGGAAAAGTTCTTAGAAGGACTCAATGATGAGCTGAACATTCAGTTGACTGTAGCCACCTTCAACAATTACCAGGAGCTGGTTGATAAGGCCCTCATCTTGGAGGGGAAGCACCAGCAGATGGAGAACCGCAAGCGAAAGTATGGGATTGGAAAGTTCAACTCCGCACTCAGCAGAAGCCTCGCTACAACCCCTATTCAGGGAATACCGGGACTGGATCTGGTAAGTTTGGAGGACACGTTCAGCATAACCACCCGGTGCACAACCATGGAGGCCACAACCA
Source organism: Hordeum vulgare subsp. vulgare (assembly GCF_904849725.1). Lineage (NCBI taxonomy): Eukaryota > Viridiplantae > Streptophyta > Magnoliopsida > Poales > Poaceae > Hordeum > Hordeum vulgare. The sequence goes on from NC_058523.1 coordinate 369,020,862, forward strand.
TAGAGGAAATGGGAATCACCGCAACAACAGCAACTTCAAGAATGGCGGTACTGGCACTCAGCAGCATTCAGCTCCAGCTCAGAAGGATCTGACTCACATCACCTGCTTCAAGTGTCAGAAGACGGGACACTATGCCAGTGAATGTCCCCAGAACAAGCAGGGAAATGGAAACGGAAACGGCAACTCTGCAGCAAAGAAGCCCAATCCTTTTCCTCGAGCTCAGGTGAACCACATCGATGTTGAAGAGGTCTATGATCACCCCGATACTGTGGTTGGTAAGTTTTTGCTAAATTCACGTCCAGTATTGGTACTTTTTGATTCTGGTTCAACACATTCATTCATATCAAGGGTAGTTGTGGAAAAGTATAGTTTGCCAACTAGAACCCTCAGCCAACCTATTAAGGTCAGTTCCCCAGGAGGCATGATGACAGCCGGGATAGGATGCCATGCTTTGAGTCTCAACATCGAGAACCATAATTTTCCCACCGACCTCATCGTATTAGAGTCCCAGGGATTGGATGTAATCCTAGGCATGGATTGGTTGGCCAAGTATGAAGGGAATATTGATTGTGCCCTTAACTCTATTTTGCTCACCACCCCTGAGCAGAAGCGGATTAAGTACGTGTCTCAGCTCCCGACACGGAGTAAGCGAGTAAACTCTCTCACGGGAGTAGTCCAGGAGGAAGTACCGATTGTGCAGGAGTACCCAGATGTATTTCCCGAGAAATTGCCGGGCATGCCCCCCGATAGAGAGATTGAGTTCTTGATTGAGATATTACCCGGAACAGCCCCGATATCCAAGAGACCCTATCGGATGCCCGCAAATGACTTGATAGAAATCCAGAAGCAAATTAAGGAGTTATTGGACAAAGGGTATATTCGCCCAAGTTCTTCACCTTGGGGAGCCCAAGTGCTCTTGGTTGAAAAGAAGGACAAGTTCTTGAGAATGGTTGTCGATTATCGTGCATTGAACGATGTGACCATCAAGAACAAGTACCCCTTGCCGATGATCAATGATCTGTTTGATCAGTTAGTTGGAGCTCGCGTATTCTCAAAGATCGATCTTCGATCCGAGTATCATCAGTTGAAGATTCGTGAACAGGATATACACAAGACAGCCTTCACCACCCGGTACGGCTTGTACGAGTACACGGTCATGTCATTTAGACTGACTAATGCTCCGGCATATTTTATGAATCTGATGAACAAGGTATTTATGGAATACTTGGACAAGTTTGTCGTGGTGTTCATCGATGACATACTGATATTCTCCAAGAACGAAGAGGAACACAAGGAACACCTGCGTCTAGTTCTGGAGAAGCTTCGAGAGCATAAGCTATATGCAAAGTTTAGCAAATGTGAGTTTTGGTTGAAGGAAGTCAGATTTCTCGGACACGTTATCTCAGGAGAAGGAATAGCAGTGGACCCTGCCAAGGTCGCAACAGTCACCGAATGGGTAGCACCCACTTCAGTCAAGGAGATCCGCAGTTTTCTCGGACTTGCCGGATATTACCGGAGGTTCATTGAGAATTTCTCAAAGATTGCCAAGCCCATGACAGAGTTGTTGAAGAAGTAATCCAAGTATGTTTGGACTGAGGAATGTGAAACCAGTTTTCAAGAGCTGAAGAAACGTCTTGTTACAGCCCTAGTGCTGATTTTGCCGAACATTCGGAAGGATTTCAAGGTTTACTGTGACGCTTCTCGTCAAGGACTCGGAGGAGTGCTCATGCCAGAAGGCAAAGTTGTAGCCTATGCATCCAGACAACTCAGACCTCATGAGTTGAATTATGCCACACATGACTTGGAACTAGCAGCCGTAGTGCACGCTCTCAAGACCTGGAGACATTTCCTGATCGGAAATAGTTGTGATGTTTACACTGATCACAAGAGCCTGAAATATATCTTCACGCAGAAGGAGTTGAACCTCAGACAGAGGCGATGGTTAGAGTTGATCAAGGACTATGACATGAGGTTGCATTATCACCCGGGCAAGGCAAATGTTGTAGCCGACGCGTTGAGCCGCAAGAGTTATGTGAACACACTCACACCTGGAGGATTACCCCAGGAGTTAGTCAATGACCTCCAAGAGCTCAAATTGGAAATAGTTCCAAGAGGATTTGTTGCCACTCTGGAAATTCAGTCTACTTTGACAGAAAAGATCCGCGAGGCACAGAAATCAGACAAGGAGATAGCTGAGATTAAGCAGAAAATGGAAGACGGGAAGGCTAAAGGTTTTCGTGAGGATGAACACGGAATTTTATGGTTTGAGGATTGCATCTATGTGCCCAATGATCCGAACTCAGGAAGTTGATACTTTAGGAGGCCCATGATTCCCCGTACTCGATACACCCCGGCAACACCAAGATGTATCTGGATCTGAAAGAAAGTTTCTGGTGGACAGGATTGAAGAAAGACATTGCCGAGTTCGTAGCAATATGTGATGTTTGTCAGCGAGTAAAAGCCGAGCATCAGAAGCCAGCAGGTTTGCTCCAACCTCTGCCGATACCCGAGTGGAAATGGGAAAAGCTTGGTATGGACTTCATCACAGGATTACCTCGGACCCGTTCTGGCTATGATTCTATTTGGGTTGTGGTCGATCGTTTGACCAAGGTAGCTCACTTCATTCCGGTGAAGACTACTTACACGAGTGCCAAGCTGGCCAAGATATATATGACGAGGATCGAATGTCTGCACGGAGTACCGAAGAGCATTGTGTCAGATAGAGGGACTCAGTTCACATCCAAATTTTGGCACCAACTGCATGAAACGTTGGGAACGAGATTGGAGTTCAGCACAGCTTTTCACCCGCAGACAGATGGACAGACCGAGAGAGTCAATCAGATTCTGGAGGACATGTTGAGAGCTTGCGCATTGGACTATGGGTCTAGTTGGGATGACAATTTACCTTATGCCGAGTTCTCATACAGCTACCAGACCAGTTTGAAGATGGCCCCTTTCGAAGCTCTATACGGAAGGAGGTGCAGAACACCGTTGATGTGGGATGGAGTTGGAGACCGACAACTTTTTGGTCCCGACCTTATCCGAGATTCTGAAGAGAAGGTCAAGCTAATCCGTGACCGACTGAAGATAGCTCAGTCCAGGCAGAAGAGTTATGCTGACGGCAAACGCAAGGAAGTAACGTACGAAGTGGGAGACCGAGCATATCTTCGGGTGTCTCCACTTCGAGGAATCAAGAGATTCGGTGTGAAAGGAAAATTAGCACCTCGTTTCATTGGCCCCTACAAAATTCTTGAACGTAGAGGCGAAGTTGCATACAAACTGGAACTGCCGGAAGGATTGTCCGGAGTTCATGATGTCTTTCATGTTTCCCAGTTGAAGAAATGTCACGCTGAGATGGCCGATGTACCGTTAAAAGATACAGTGCCCCTAGAGGCCATACAGCTTGACGGTGATCTGACATATGAGGAGAACCCGTCAGGATTCTCTAGACTGCCAACAGAGTCACCTGCAGCAAGATCATCATGTTCTGCAAGGTGTTGTGGAGCCACCACACCGAGGAAGAAGCCACCTGGGAACGAGAAGAGGATCTTCGTCGAGACCACCCGCACCTATTTTCTACCCAACCCGAATCTCGAGGGCGAGATTCATCTTAAGGTGGGTAGGTTTGTAACATCCCAATTTTCCTAATTGGGAATGTTTTACATTGTAGCTAAGCATCTATGCATATTGAGTGAAATAACTTTAGCACTTGAATTTCTTTCGTCTTTTGATTTGCATTTCCATTTTTCCTCACATGAGAAATGCCCGGAGAAATACTCTCCTGCACGCAAGAGAGAGAGCGGAGGAAAATGACCCTCCAAAGTGTGGGCAATTTCTGATATATTGGAGCCAAGAAAATCCAAAGTTTATTTGCAAAAATATTCGCAAAAAGAAATAAAGCATTTTGAGGAATTTCTGAAAAAACCTTTTTTTTAAGTTTTTATTTTTGCTTTGGAAAAATGTTATTCGGGCAGAGGATATTTTTCTGATTTTTTTGGTATGTAATACCCTATATTAAATATTTTGATTTATTTCCTTTTATTCGCTTTTGATTTCTGTTTTGGAAAAGATTTAAAAATAGGAAAGTCTGTTTTTTTAGGAGCCACCGCCCTGAGCGTGTTTTAAGGCCATGGGCCGAATCTCCACCGCCGGGACCGAATCCCTTAGGATTCGGCCGACCGACCCTGCCCCGACCCCCTCTCTCTCTATGCCAGTGGGACCCGCTGGCCGACCCCCTCTCTCCCCACAGTCACCCCCCTCCTCCTTCCAAACTCCTGCCCGACCCCGACCCCGAGACCGCCGGGATCCCCTGCCGCACCCCTCTCCTTTCCTTCCCCCAAGCCCCCTCCTGGCCTATATAATAGCCCCGGCCTCCGCAGCCCCGTTCCTCCCACCGCCTCACCGAGCCGCCACCGCCCCGAGCCACTGCCGCGACCTCGCCGGCGAGCCCGAGCTCCTCCACTTCGCCGCCCGACGCCCCCCTCGGTGGAGGACCGCCGCCGCCACCTCCCCGTTCCTCCACCGCCCCCCGGAGCCCCTCCCCTCGCCGGCGACGCCACCCTCGCCGGAGTTGCCTCCCACTGCCGGTGAGACTCCCTCCTTTTCTCTGTTGTTTTTTATTTTGTTTTGTTAGCCCTTAGATCCATATCCTACGGGTTAGATTAGTTCTTAGAATACCCCTTCGGTTTAGATTAGAAAACCGTCGGTTTTATTTCACTTATTCTTTAGCCAGTAGTTTCGGTTAGAACTAGGCCGTTTTCTCCTAATGTTTGCAACAAACAACCCCGCAGCCTACCATAGCACGCCACGTATACCCCCTGTTAGTTAGCTAGTTAGCTTCATTTTTTTCTGTCTATTTGCAAAAACAGGATTTCAATTTTTTTGTTTTGGCCATAAGTTTTGATCCCGTAGTTTTGGCCATAAGTTTTGATCCCGTAGTACAATGATATTGATTCTTGTTCCAGTAGACTTCAATTTTTCTGTAGTTTTTAAAAACATATAATTTGTCTATGTTTGAAATTTTCAAATATAAGTTAGATCAGATTTAGTTCAAACCTTGTTTATCCTATTCCAGGAATTTAAAAAATAATTTTGAGTTGATTCTTTTTGCTACTGCTTCCTAGTGATAATATCTTACTGTGGTAGAATTTTGAAAAAATTTAAAGTATTGTTACTGGTGTTTTTAACAGAAACAAGTTTCTGCCTTAGTAACGCGTGTTGAATTCTTTTACTTAGGCTTTGGCAAATCCTTACTTGTGATGTTAGTTTTACTTGTTGCTTGATTGTAGTGCTTATGGTGTGTTTTGTGTTTGTATCGGTAGATCATTCGGAGTGCGAAGCGTGTTACTTAGAAGCGCTCGATCAAGACAACTATCATCAAGGCAAGTCATTTTGATCATACTATCACCTATGTTTTATGCATCGTAGTTGTACCATCCTATGCCCAATTGCATGCTGAGTAGGTACTTGGAAATTCTAGTATAGATTGTAGTATCTTGTGGTAGGCACACAACAAACCCGATACTTGGCCCCGGGACGACAAATTTCATATTGCTATGCTTGAGTAGACGGGATTTCGGTTGAGTGCATAACACGAGTGATGCGAGGTTGATTAAATAATCAAGACCGGTTAAGACAAGATTTTCAAGACCTCGAACGAAATGCAACTCTGGGTGAAGGACGGTTGATCGGCTCCCTGGAGAACCCAGTGGATGACCCGGGATGCTGGAGAGGCCATGACATCCTGCGGAAAGCTTCACCCAGGCTCAAAGAGACGGACGGATATTTTCAAGACCCAAGGCTTACCTGCACAGCCACAAGTCATTATGGGCTTTGGCTTGGTTGGACAATGCGGCGACTCTGGACAGGCGGTGCTAGCAGATGTAGAAGAACGGTAGGAATGGATGGGCACCGACAGGGATTCAGAGGGACCCGTTGAAAGACCATGTTTTGATCATCCGATCTTCAAACATCCTGAAGTGCGAGGACATAAACGGAGGCGATAAAATCTTGTGGGGAACGTGTGCAAAACTCTGCAGAGTACTCAAACCTAATCGATTAGCCGTGTCCACGGTCATGGACGACTTGAGCCAAAGGAACTGAAGTTATCTGAAATTCTCAACACAAATAATAATATTGATGTGGGTATTATTGACAACATGGGTACGAGAATTGGTTGGTGGAACCATCTCGTTAACAACCAACAATGTAGTAACATTTTGCTTTTAGCCCTCTCTTGATGTAGGAGAAAACTTGCTTTTCGCTAAAAACTTATAGCCCCACCTGCCATATATGCATATAGTATAGATGATTACTTTTCACCCCTCTCTTATGTGACTTGCCGGCATATTCAATATGCTGACCTACACAGCTGCAACTTATCATGTTGCACAGTACTTTTCCGACCAGGAGTGAGGCTACGATCTACGCTCAGCGACATGCCCTTGGAGTCGGATGGACTCGTCTACCTGATGCTTCCGCTAGTCTTCGTTAGATATCTCATGAGATGGCCTTCAGCCACTTTATTGTAATCCTTTATTGTAATAAAGTACTCTTTATGAGATTTCGATTAATAAAGCTGTGTGATTGAACTCTTGAATATATACATTATGTACTGAGTGTGTACCAGCATGATCTTGGGATGGTACAGAAACACCAGAGGCTTGACTCGTCTTGAGTTGGGTCGCTACAGTAGTAGAGGTCCCCGAAGAGGGGTTACTCTGTTGGAAATATGCCCTAGAGGCAATAATAAAATGGTTATTATCATATTTCCTTGTTCATGATAATCGTCTATCGTTCATGCTATAAATGTATTAACAGGAAACACTAATACATGTGTGAATGAATAGATCACAATGTGTCCCTAGCAAGCCTCTAGTTAGCTAGCTCGTTAGTCAATAGATGATCATGGTTTCCTGATCATGGACATTGGATGTCATTGATAATGGGATCACATCATTGGGAGAATGATGTGGTGGACAAGACCCAATCCTAAGCCTAACACTAGATCGTATTGTTCTTATGCTAATGGTTTTCTAATGTCAAGTATCTTTTCCTTCGACCGTGAGATCGTGCAACTCCCGGATACCGTAGGAGTGCTTTGGGTGTATCAAACGTCACAACGTAACTGGGTGACTATAAAGGTGCACTACGGGTACCTCCGAAAGTGTCTGTTGGGTTGGCACGAATCGAGATCGGGATTTGTCACTCCGTGTGACGGAGAGGTATCTCTGGGCCCACTCGGTAGAACATCATCATGAGCTCAATGTGACTAAGGAGTTAGTCACACGATGACGTGCTACGGAACGAGTAAAGATACTTACCGGTAACGAGATTGAACAAGGTATAGGTATACCGACGATCGAATCTCAGGCAAGTTCTATACCGACAGACAAAGGGAATCGTATACGGGATTGATTGAATCCTTGACATCGTGGTTCATCCGATGAGATCATCGTGGAGCTAGTGGGAGCCACCATGGGTATCCAGACCCCGCTGATGGTTATTGGCCAGAGAGGTTTCTCGGTCATGTCTGCCTATCTCCCGAACCCGTAGGGTCTACACACTTAAGGTTCGGTGACGCTAGGGTTATAGGGACTTGTTATACGAGATTACCGAAAGTTGTTCGGAGTCCCGGATGAGATCCCGGACGTCACGAGGAGCTCCGGAATGGTCCGGAGGTAAAGATTGATATATAGGACGGATGGTTTCGGACACCGGAAGTGTTTGGGGCATCACCGGTAACGTACCGGGACCACCGGGACCACCGGAGGTGGTCCCGGGGGACCACCGAAGGGGGGCTGCGACCCCAAGAGGTAAGATGGGCTAACTGGGGGTGGGAACCAGACCCTAGTTGGGCTGGTATGCCTCCCCACTCAGCCCATGGCGCAGGGGAAAGAAAAAGAGGGGGGAACCCTAACTTAGGTGGGCCTTAGGCCCACCAGAGGGGTGCGCCACCCCTCCCCCTTGCCCTGGCCGCCACCCCTTCCCCATCTGAGGGCTGCCGCACCCCTTAGGGGTGGGAACCCTAAGGGCTGCGCCCCCTCCCTCTCCCCCTATATATAGATGAGGTCCGGGGCTTGTTGAGACACGGTTTAATCTCTCTCTCGCAGCCCTGCTCCTCTCCCTCCTCCTCGCTGCCGGCGCTTTGGCGAAGCCTTGCCGGGAGACCTCGTCTCTCCACCAACACCATGCCGTCGTGTTGCTGGTCTTCTTCCCCAACCTCTCCCTCCTCCTTGCTGGATCAAGGTGCGGGAGACGTCACCGGGCTGCACGTGTGTTGAACGCGGAGGTGCCGTTGTTCGGCACTAGATCGGAATCGCTGCGAGTACGACTCCATCAACCGCGTTCTAGCAACGCTTCCGCTTAGCGATCTTCAAAGGTATGAAGATGCTCTTACCCCTCTCTCGTTGCTGGTCTCTCCATAGGAAGATCTGAACATGCGTAGGAAAATTTTTGAATTTGTGCTACGTAACCCAACAGTGGCATCCGAGCCAGGTTTTCTATGCGTAGATTCTATGCACGAGTAGAACACAAAAGTTGTGGGCGATGGTTTGTCAATTTGCTTGCCGTTACTAGTCTTATTCTTTTCCGGCGGTATTGTGGGATGAAGCGGCCTAGACCGACCTTACACGTACACTTACGTGAGACTGGTTCCACTGACAGACATGCACATCGTGCATAAAGGTGGCTAGCGGGTGTCTGTCTCTCCTACTCTAGTCGGATTGGATTTGATGAAAAGGGTCCTTATGAAGGGTACATAGCTTTGGCATATCATCGTTGTGGCTGTCACGTAGGTAAGAAGGCGTTCTTGCTAGAAACCCAAATCAGCCACGTAAAACTTGCAACAACAATTAGAAGACGTCTAACTTGTTTTTGCAGGGTTTGACATGTGATGTGATATGGCCAAAGTTGTGATGTTGCATGTATGATGTATGAGATGATCATGTTATTGTAATAGGTTTCACGACTTGCATGTCGATGAGTATGACAACCGGCAGGAGCCATAGGAGTTGTCTTAATTTATTGTATGAGATGCAACGCCATGTGCTTGCTACTTTTACTTCATTGCTAACGGTTAGCCATAGTAGTAGTGATAGTAGTAGTTGGCGTGACGACTTCAGAAATACACGATGATGGAGATCATGATGATGGAGATCATGGTGTCACGCCGGTGACGATGATGATCATGCGATGCCTGAAGATGGAGATCGAATGAGCAAAGATGATAATGGCCATATCATGTCACTATATGATTGCATTGTGATGTTTATCATGCTTTACATCTTATTGCTTAAAACGACGGTAGCATAATAAGATGATCCCTCCTAAAAATTTCGAGAACGTATTCCCCTAAGTGTGCACCGTTGCGAAGGTTCGTTGTCTCGAAGCACCACGTGATGATCGGGTGTGATAGATTCTAACGTTCGCATACAACGGGTGTAAGCCAGATTTACACACGCAAAACACTTAGGTTGACTCGACGAGCTTAGCATGTACAGACATGACCTCGAATACAAGAGACCGAAAGGTCGAACATGAGTCGTATGGTTGAATACGATCAGCATGAAGTTGGTCACCATGGTGACTAGTCCGTCTCACGTGATGATCGGACACGGGTTAGTCAACATGGATCATGTATCACTTAGATGACTAGAGGGATGTCGATTTAAGTGGGAGTTCATACTTAATTTGATTAAATGAACTTAATTGTCATGAACTTAGTCTAAAAGTTGTCTTTATAAATATTGTAGATGTCCAACGTCAACCTCAACTTGAACGCATTCCTAGAGAAAAACAAGCTGAAAGATGATGTAGCAACTATGCGGACTGGGTTCGCAACCTGAAGCTCATCCTTGAAGCAGCTAAAAAGGCTTATGTCCTTAATGCGCCGCTAGGTGACCCTCCCGCTCCCGCAGCAGCGCAGGACGTTCTAAACGTCTGGCAAGCGCGAAGTGATGACTACTCTCTGGTCAGGTGTGGCATGTTATACAATTTAGAAACGGGGCTCCAAAGACGTTTTGAGCAACACGGGGCATATGAGATGTTCCAAGAGCTGAAGCTAGTATTTCAAGCTCATGCCCGTGTCGAGAGATATGAAGTCTCCGACAAGTTCTTCAGCTGTAAGATGGAGGAGAACAGTTTTGTCAGTGAGCACATACTCAAAATGTCTGGGTTACACGGTCGTCTGACTTCACTTGGAGTCGAACTTCCGGATGATGCTATCATTGACAGAATCCTCCAGTCTCTCCCACCAAGCTACAAAGGCTTTGTGCTTAACTACAACATGCAAGGGATGGAGAAAACCATTCCCGAGTTGTACTCGATGCTCAAGTCTGCAGAAGTAGAAATCAAGAAGGAGCATCAAGTGTTGATGGTCAACAAGACCACTAGTTTCAAGAAAAGTAGGGGTAAGAAGAACTTCAAGAAAGACGGCAAAGCTGTTGCCGCGCCCGGTAAACCAGATGCCGGGAAGAAGAAAAAGAACGGACCCAAGCGTGAGACTGAGTGCTTCTACTGCAAGGGAAAAGGTCACTGGAAGCGGAACTGCCCCAAATACTTAGCGGACAAGAAGGCCGGCAACGTTAAAGGTATATGTGATATACATGTTATTGATGTGTACCTTACCAGCGCTCGTAGTAGCTCCTGGGTATTTGATACCGGTGCTGTTGCTCACATTTGCAACTCAAAGCAGGAACTGCGGAATAAGCGGAGACTGGCCAAGGACGAGGTGACGATGCGCGTCGGGAATGGTTCAAAGGTCGATGTGATCGCCGTCGGCACGCTACCTCTACATCTACCGTCGGGATTAGTTTTAAACCTTAATAATTGTTATTTAGTACCAGCTTTAAGCATGAACATTGTATCAGGGTCTTGCTTAATGCGAGACGGCTACTCATTTAAGTCAGAGAATAATGGTTGTTCTATTTATATGAGTGATATGTTTTATGGTCATGCTCCGCTGGTGAATGGTTTATTCTTGATGAATCTCGATCGTGATGTTACACATATTCATAGTGTGAGTACCAAAAGATGCAAAGTTGATAATGATAGTCCCACATACTTGTGGCACTGCCACCTTGGTCATATCGGCGTTAAGCGCATGAAGAAGCTCCATACTGATGGACTGCTAGAGTCTCTTGACTTTGAATCATTTGACACATGCGAACCGTGCCTCATGGGCAAGATGACTAAGACTCCATTCTCAGGAATAATGGAGAGAGCCTCCGACTTATTGGAAATAATACATACTGATGTGTGTGGTCCAATGAACGTTGAAGCTCGCGGTGGTTATCGTTATGTTCTCACTCTCACCGATGATTTGAGTAGGTATGGGTATATCTACTTGATGAAGCACAAATCTGAGACGTTTGAAAAGTTCAAGGAATTTCAGAGTGAGGTTGAGAATCAACGTGACAGAAAAATAAAATGTCTACGATCTGATCGTGGAGGAGAATATTTGAGTCACGAGTTTGGCACACACCTAAGGAAGTATGGAATCGTTTCACAACTAACACCGCCTGGCACACCGCAGCGCAACGGAGTGTCTGAACGTCGTAATCGCACTTTATTAGATATGGTACGATCTATGATGTCTCTCACCGACTTACCGCTATCATTTTGGGGATACGCATTAGAAACTGCAGCATTCACTTTAAATAGGGCACCGTCTAAATCCGTTGAGACGACACCGTATGAACTATGGTTTGGCAAGAAACCTAAGTTGTCATTTCTTAAAGTTTGGGGCTGCGATGCTTATGTGAAGAAACTTCAACCAGAAAAGCTCGAACCCAAAGCGGAGAAATGCGTATTCATAGGATACCCCAAGGAAACTATTGGGTATACCTTCTATCTTAGATCCGAAGGTAAAACCTTTGTTGCCAAGAACGGATCCTTTCTAGAGAAAGAGTTTCTCTCGAAAGAAGTAAGTGGGAGGAAGGTAGAACTTGATGAGGTAATTACACCCCCTCTCTAACAGGAAAGTAGCGCAGCGCAAGAAGTTGTTCCTGTGGTGCCTACACCGACTGAAGAGGAAGTTAATGATGATGATCATGAAGCTTCGGATCAAGTTACTACTGAACCACGAAGGTCCACAAGGGTACGCTCCGCACCAGAGTGGTACGGCAACCCTGTGATGGAAATCATGATGTTAGACAACGGTGAACCTTCGAACTATGAAGAAGCAATGGCGGGCCCGGATTCCAACAAATGGCTTGAGGCCATGAAATCCGAGATAGGATCCATGTATGAGAACAAAGTATGGACTTTGGTGGACTTGCCCGATGAACGGCGAGCCATAGAAAATAAATGGATCTTCAAGAAGAAGACTGATGCAAATGGTAATGTAACCGTTTACAAAGCTCGACTTGTCGCAAAGGGTTTTCGACAAATTCAAGGAGTTGACTACGAAGAGACTTTCTCTCCCTTAGCGAAGCTGAAATCAGTCCGAATCATGTTAGCAATTGCCGCCTTTTATGATTATGAAATTTGGCAAATGGACGTCAAAACAGCGTTCCTTAACGGGAATCTTAAGGAAGAGTTGTATATGATGCAACCAGAAGGTTTTGTCGATCCTAAAGGTGCTAACAAAGTATGCAAGCTCCAGCGCTCCATCTATGGGCTGGTGCAAGCATCGCGGAGTTGGAACATTCGCTTTAATGAGGTGATTAAAGCGTTTGGGTTCATACAGGTTTACGGAGAAGCCTGTCTGTACAAGAAAGTGAGTGGGAGCTCTGTAGCTTTCCTCGTATTATATGTGGATGACATATTGTTGATGGGGAATGATATAGAGATGTTGGAGAGCATAAAGGCCTATTTGAACAAGAGTTTTTCAATGAAGGACCTTGGAGAAGCTGCATACACATTAGGCATCAAGATCCATAGAGATAGATCGAGACGCCTCATAGGTCTTTCGCAAAGTACATACCTTGACAAGATATTGAAGAAATTCAATATGGAAAACTCAAAGAAAGGGTTCTTGCCAGTTTTGCAAGGTATGAGATTGAGTAAGACTCAGTCGCCGACCACGGCAGCAGATAGAGAGAAGATGAGTTCTGTCCCCTACGCTTCAGCCGTGGGCTCTCTAATGTATGCCATGCTGTGTACCAGACCTGATATAAACCTTGCGATAAGCTTGGTAGGGAGGTACCAAAGTAATCCCGGTGCGGAACACTGGACAGCGGTCAAGAATATCCTTAAGTACCTGAAAAGGACTAAGGAAATGTTTCTCGTTTATGGAGGTGACGAAGAGCTCGTCGTAAAGGGTTACGTCGATGCTAGCTTCGACACAGATCCGGATGACTCTAAGTCACAAACCGGATACGTATATGTGTTGAATGGTGGGGCAGTGAGCTGGTGCAGCAGCAAGCAAGAAGTCGTGGCAGCATCTACATGTGAAGCGGAGTACATAGCTGCTTCAGAAGCGGCTCATGAAGGAATTTGGATGAAGGAGCTCATCACCGACCTTGGAGTGGTTCCAAGCGCGTCGGGTCCTATGACACTCTTCTGTGATAACACTGGAGCCATTGCCATAGCCAAAGAGCCCAGGTTTCACCGGAAGACGAAGCACATCAAGCGCCGCTACAACTCCATCCAGGACCATGTCCAAACTGGAGTGATAGATATTTGTAAAGTACACACGGATCTGAATATTGCAGACCCGTTGACTAAACCTCTTCCACGAGCAAAACATGATTAGCACCATAATGCTATGGGTGTTCGATACATCACAATGTAACTAGATTATTGACTCTAGTGCAAGTGGGAGACTGTTGGAAATATGCCCTAGAGGCAATAATAAAATGGTTATTATCATATTTCCTTGTTCATGATAATCGTCTATCGTTCATGCTATAATTGTATTAACAGGAAACACTAATACATGTGTGAATGAATAGATCACAATGTGTCCCTAGCAAGCCTCTAGTTAGCTAGCTCGTTAGTCAATAGATGATCATGGTTTCCTGATCATGGACATTGGATGTCATTGATAACGGGATCACATCATTGGGAGAATGATGTGGTGGACAAGACCCAATCCTAAGCCTAGCACTAGATCGTATTGTTCGTATGCTAATGGTTTTCTAATGTCAAGTATCTTTTCCTTCGACCGGGAGATCGTGCAACTCCCGGATACCGTAGGAGTGCTTTGGGTGTATCAAACGTCACAACGTAACTGGGTGACTATAAAGGTGCACTACGGGTACCTCCGAAAGTGTCTGTTGGGTTGGCACGAATCGAGATCGGGATTTGTCACTCCGTGTGACGGAGAGGTATCTCTGGGCCCACTCGGTAGAACATCATCATGAGCTCAATGTGACTAAGGAGTTAGTCACACGATGACGTGCTACGGAACGTGTAAAGAGACTTACCGGTAACGAGATTGAACAAGGTATAGGTATACCGACGATCGAATCTCGGGCAAGTTCTATATGGACAGACAAAGGGAATCGTATACGGGATTGATTGAATCCTTGACATCGTGGTTCATCCGATGAGATCATCGTGGAGCTAGTGGGAGCCACCATGGGTATCCAGACCCCGCTGATGGTTATTGGCCAGAGAGGTGTCTCGGTCATGTCTGCCTGTCTCCCGAACCCGTAGGGTCTACAAACTTAAGGTTCGGTGACGCTAGGGTTATAGGGAATTGTTATACGAGATTACCGAAAGTTGTTCGGAGTCCTGGATGAGATCCCGGACGTCAGGAGGAGCTCCGGAATGGTCCGGAGGTAAAGATTGATATATAGGACGGATGGTTTCGGACACCGGAAGTGTTTGGGGCATCACCGGTAACGTACCGGGACCACCGGAGGTGGTCCCGGGGGACCACCGAAGGGGGGCTGCGACCCCAAGAGGTAAGATGGGCTAACTGGGGGTGGGAACCAGACCCTAGTTGGGCTGGTATGCCTCCCCACTCAGCCCATGGCGCAGGGGAAAGAAAAAGAGGGGGGAACCATAACTTAGGTGGGCCTTAGGCCCACCAGAGGGGTGCGCCACCCCTCCCCCTTGCCCTGGCCGCCACCCCTTCCCCATCTGAGGGCTGCCGCACCCCTTAGGGGTGGGAACCCTAAGGACTGCGCCCCCTCCCTCTCCCCCTATATATAGATGAGGTCCGGGGCTGTTTGAGACACGGTTTAATCTCTCTCTCTCGCAGCCCTGCTCCTCTCCCTCCTCCTCGCTGCCGGCGCTTTGGCGAAGCCTTGCCGGGAGACCTCGTCTCTCCACCAACACCATGCCGTCGTGTTGCTGGTCTTCTTCCCCAACCTCTCCCTCCTCCTTGCTGGATCAAGGTGCGGGAGACGTCACCGGGCTGCACATGTGTTGAACGCGGAGGTGCCGTTGTTCGGCACTAGATCGGAATCGCTGCGAGTACGACTCCATCAACCGCGTTCTAGCAACGCTTCCGCTTAGCGATCTTCAAAGGAATGAAGATGCTCTTACCCCTCTCTCGTTGCTGGTCTCTCCATAGGAAGATCTGAACATGCGTAGGAAATTTTTTGAATTTATGCTACGTAACCCAACATACTCCTCCTATAGCAGGTCAGTCGACATGAGCCGGAAGATGGGTCCTAACAGGGTTCAGCATCTCCATATGTCCATACCCTGTCTGGACTACAGGTGCCAGCTGTGTCAAAGCCGTCCATAGACGGGCACGTGTAGCACAGAGCTCCATACGAAGGGCACGAGCATCCCTGTCTCTATTCTCTAACATCTCAGCAGTGGACTGCAGCAGCGGATCCTCCATAGAGGAATTAAAGTAGACCCCACTGAGGTATCCTTCTTCACCTGGCTGAGAGGCAGGAACATAGCAGAACTTTGAATTCTGCAGCAGTGCATATCTAGCCCTCATCATGGTCAACATTGAATAGGCGACATCTTGGACTACCATGTCAACAGTGACCCCCAATCCATAAGACCAATGGATCGGCTCCTCAGCTCCAGGGTAATCTGGGAATACCCTAACAGTGCAGAGGTACTGACTCTCATTAAAATCCCGGTACTGCTCCTCCACTGTGTACTCTAAGTACCAGCGGTAACCGGATACTGACATCATCTTGACTAGCATGGCCGTATGACCTGGCACATCAATGTACCTAGTCAGACGAACCACCTGACGAGAAGGACGGCCAGGCATCTGAAATTAGAGCGTAATGCAAAAGCATTAGAGCTCTGAAGACAAAATTGGGCAGCATAACGGCTGTAAATGCTCAAAAACAATTTTGAGACAACCCACAAAGATAGGATAGCATAACCACTCAACTATCAAGTTCAATTCCGTGGTCATCAAAACTCACTTCCTTTTTCCCTGAAATTACAAGAAACCCGTAGTAACTCTCAACTCGTTGTCCTATAATCTACCGATCAGAAACACGAGCCTAAGAGAAAGGTAAGTAACCTAGTCCTTAATCCCCACAGAGAAGACGAGGATGACCAGAATAGAGTAATTAAAGAAGAGAAGCAAGAATCTTACGTTCCCTTCCACAAACAATTCCCTTATGTATAACTAAAGCAATTCTAGACTCAACTTCGACCAGTTTGGCTTAGTAATCCTACAGTCAGTCGGGCTCGGATACCAACGTTGTCGGGACCCCAATCCTAAGCAATAGGAATCTAGCGTGTAACACATCGCGTGTCTTTGTGGTCTCACGCACGGTTATCCCCACGGCTGCAGCCTTACCTTAGCCGGGACCGTTTGCGCCTTTTGACTCGCGTATGCGATTGTGTCGCTAGCAGTCCAATGTCAAAGAACCCGGATTGACATGTCTAGTCATAAACTAAAGTGGCAGTTCCGTACAGGGACAGACATACATGACCCAGCAAAGCAAGTGCCGGTCATCAGCGAATGTAGACGAGTCGTAGAAAGCTACAAGGACTCCATTACAACGCGTGACATTTCCCAAAGGGACAGACACAGCAGCTAAGAAGGACACATGCCGGTCAACCAATGTGTCCGGAGCAGTAGCAAAATACCATGGCTCGATGGAATCACAAAGGGGCATTTCCTCGTAAGGAGTGCTACTAAGGCATACGACTAGGTATTCGAACCCCATACATATCAAGTACAACACACGTACGCATGGCAGACTGATATGTATAGATACATCGATGGCATCACAACATAACCATAAACATACAACGTTTATTTAGAAGGCTCGGAAGAGCCTCACACATAATATTACAAGGTAGGGGTCTCACGACCCGTCATAATAAGTCATACACACAATCCTTACAAGACAGCGGAAGATCTAAAACTATCTGAGTACTGACAGATGGAAAGATAAAGGCACAAGGCTGACTTTCTACAGACCCAACCTAGGGCCAGATCGTAGCTGGGATACCAACTACTCGTTGTCGTCGATGTCTAGGTAGAACCATCCATTAGGGTCATTAACAACCTCTACAACAATTTATTAAGCAAGCGTGAGTACAAAAGTACTCAGCAAGACTTTAGGAAATCTATCTACTCATGCAATGTATCAACAAGGAGTTGTGGGGTTTCATGTGGAAAGCCAGCATTAGACTCTTGGCTAGACAACTTGCATTTTTAAATAGTTTTGACAACTATGTTTCTCGCACACCAGTCCACTAACAACACAACAATACTATATCGTGGAATCATTCCGTCTCTCTACGGAAATGTCGTCCACGACACTCACGCTTATCTTGACAATTTTACGAGTAGCCATTATAGTTATCTATGAACAACATATGTTTCCATGTAGTCCATATCCACGGACGCGGCTATTCAAATAGATCATAACCCTGCAGGGGTGTACTTCTTCACACACGCTCTCGCCACGTATTGCCATGTGCACGTCATGCACCTCGACAACCTTCAAGCGGAAGCCCAGCGAGGGAAGTCCGGCCAAGCTGTCCGCCACGGCCCCAAACGATGTGCGCAGGGTTCCCAAGCCCACCATTCGGTTGCCACTTGGTACACCGTGCCACTGCCTACCGCATCATAGCCTACCTCTAAGATCAGCGCTACACATGGCCTCCAGCATGAGTATAAACACCAGAAACTACTTGCAACTCCTGGACCGAGTACTAAGCGATTAATAAGTCGAGCGGGTCATATTTCAGGGCCCAGCATGTGGTAGTATCTCGTCTTGGATTACATACACGGAACTCAGTTCCTAAGGACGATTCCAATGAAACAACCCACCATGTACTCCTACATAGCCTTTAACCGGTACCTTTACCAAATCAGGTTCAACACACCACCTTTACTTACTGAGCACATTCTCACAATTCTGTTGAGCACCCAGATGTCAGACCATACACAACTCTAAGCATAGCATGCGTAGGAGGATAAGGCACATCAAGGCTCAAGCATCTACCAGGTATGCTAGGTTGCAAGGTTCAGCTATTTACTGTGACAAGGACAGGTCATGCACAGGAAGTGGGTTCAACTAACATGGTAAAAGCATTGAAGGCATTTTGACCTAATGCAATAAATAAGAGCAGGAGCAAGAACATGGGATTTATCGGGATGATCGAAATGGTTGCTTGCCTTGTTGCTCAGCAGAGGGGTGATATCCGTCAGTCGGATAATCGGACGTATCCGGAGGGGCGGAGCCTACCGGAATAACAACAATCAATCAATATCAAACATATGCATCAAAATGATGCATGAAATGCAATGTATCATGGTTTGAAATGACTAGCAGAACCCTTTGGGGTGATCTTGATTTGAAATCATAATTCAAATATCATTTGAATTATAATTTATCAAATTCTTTTAATTGATTTGACATGATGCTGTTTCATAACTTTGTTTTTCATGCATGAAAATAGCACCATTGGATTCCTTGGATTTTTATGATCCATTTACATATGTTATTTGTCAAATTTGGAGTTATATTCAAATTTCTATGAATTTCCAAAGTTTTGAACTTATTCTGGAATTATTTTTAAATCGAAAAGTCTTTATTGCATCAGCATGACATCAGCAGGTCCAACTGGCCGTTGAAAGTCAAACCTGACCAGTGGGACCCACTGGTGAGTGACTCTGGCCAGGTTTTAGTTTAAATTTAACTTAATTAGTTAATTAACAGAGTAGGACCCACCTGTGAGTGTCTGTTTAAGTTAATTAAATAAGTTATTTTTAATTTTAACTAAACTTAATTAGCCAGGGGTTGGCCCCACCTGTCATAGGCTTAGGGGGGTCAAATCCACCGGCGGCGAGGTCGTTCTCGCCGGCGGTGAGCCTCCGGCGACCACCAGAACGGCGGAGGGGCTCGGAAATGCATTTCCGATGACCAAACTTCACGTGGAGAGAACCAGACGAACGGCACTTCACCCGCGGCTCCATTTTTGCATGTAGTCGGGGATGAAACGGCAGGAGATGACGCCGGGGACGAGCTTGGCGGCTGCCGAAGCTCGGGCATCATCTGGGTCACTGAAACAAGGGGGCCTCACGCGCGGGGCTGGGCTCCTACTGCACCAACGCGACGCACTGAAGCCATTGGTGGCCTGAGATGGACCAGTCGATCACTGGAGAGCTATAGGCGACGAGGTCCCGGGGCGGATCTCGTCGGGCTCCGGTGGAATCGGGGCGTAGAGGAAGGGATCGAGGGGGAAAACTTAGGGGAAAGAACCCTGAGCTCACGGGGAGTGCAGAGGCGTCGAGAGTGGGCGCGGGGATGGCTTGATGAGGGAGAACGATGGCGGCGAAGCTCCGTTTACCCGAGGAGGAAGATGACGGCGTCACGGCGTCTCAGGGGTTCTCGGCATCGAGCGACTAGCTGGAGAGCTTCAGGGGGTCACGGCGAAGCTGTTGCGCGGCTCAGGAGAGAGGAAGAGGGGCAGGAGCGACGGCGAGCTCAAGCTTGAGCTTGCGGTCATGGCGTCCGAGAGGGGGAGAGACAACAGAGCGAATGGGGAGGGGATGAGCTCGGGGAGGCCTTCGGGGAGCTTATCCCCATTGCGCGAGCACGACGCGGCGGCCAGGCAGACGCACACGTGCGTGGCCGCGTCGGAACGAGCGGCGGCCACCTCCTGCTGCTCGCTGGCAAGGAAGACGACGGGGAGCAACTCGGCCTGGGCCAGGTGAGCGACAGGTAAGGGTTTTCCATTTTTCTTCTTTTCTGTTTTGTGTTTATTCTTTATGTTATTTGTTTTGTTTTGTTTTTGGCTCCAAACTATTCCTAAAATAGTTTGAAAAATACTAGAGTGTTAGTTGGAATATTTCCAACCACTCATAAAGTTTTCAACATTTTTGGAAACTTTAAATTATTTGAAATCAAATATATAATTGATTTCAGTAGCTTTTAACTTAAATTTAAAATGCCAAAAGTTTTTTGAAAATAAGTTTCATCTCTGATATCTTGTTTTCTATATTTATCAGAAAATAGGAACTTTTCTTAAGGCCATTTTGGGTTCATTGATTTGACATCAATTTTGAAATGCTTTTGAATGAGGGGTTGCTAGGGTTTTGCTTTGGTTTTGTTGCTTTGCTTTTGGGTTTTCATTTCATTTCCTTGGATGCATTGAAAGAAAACATGAGGACATCTTACTAAACCTAATATGGATCAGGGATGTGACAACTAGAGAGTTTAGATAGGGTGGAAGGTGAAAGTGCATCTATACCATGGACTCACATTAGTCATGAAGAACTCACATACTTGTTGCGAAAGTTTTTATTATTAATCAAAAAAAAGTGCTAAACGCATAATCCGAGGGGAAGGGTTGGTAGGTGTTAACCATCGCGCGATCCCGACCTCAACACAAAGGATGACAATCAATTGATCAATTATGCTCCGACTTCCTAACATAGCGGTTCACCATACGTGCATGCTACGGGAATCACTAACTCCAACACAAGTATTTCTAGATTCACAACACCCTACTAACATAACTCTTAATATTACCGAATCCACGTCTCAAAACTAATTGAGAGGAATGAAGACTTCTCTTTCTACTCAATGCACATGAAGATGGAGGTTTTTGCATCCTCTTTGGGTACGTATCACATTTGGGACTAATTTCATAGCATAAGCCAACTACCAAATCACGCACTGCCGTGCTCTAAAATATATAAGTGAAGCACTAGAGCAAAAGTATCTAGCTCAAAATATATAAGTGAAGCACTATGAGCAAAAGTATCTAGCTCAAAAGATATAAGTGAAGCACTATGAGCATTCTAGCAAAATCACGATGAGTGCATGTCTCTCTCTCTCAAAAAGGTGTGAAACAAGGATGATTGTGAAACAACAAAGGAAAAGACTCCTAAGATACAAGACGCTCCAAGAAAAACACATATCATGTGGTGAATAAAAATATAGCTCCAAGTAATGTTACCGATGGATTGAAGACGAAAGAGGGGATGCCTTCCCGGGGCATCCCCAAGCTTAGGCTTTTTGGTGTCCTTGAATTTGGCTTGGGATGCCTTGGGCATCCCCAAGCTTGAGCTCTTTCCACTCCTTATCTCTTTGTCCATGAGAACATCACCCAAAACTTGAAAACTTCACAACACAAAACTTAAACAGAAACTCGTGACAACATTAGCACAAGAAAACAAACTACCACCTCTTTTGCTACTGTAGCAAACTTGAATTCTATCTATATTGGTGTTGAGCTACTGTATTATCACTTTTCCATGGCTAGTATGCCCCGATACTAACCATAGTTTCATCAAAACAAGCAACCAACTCAACAAAAATAGAATCTGTCAAAAACAGACCAGTCTGTAGCAATCTGTATACTTCGTATACTTCTGTTACCTCAAAAATTCTGAAAAATTACGATTGCGTGGGAAAAAGGCATATCAACTAGCAGCAAAATGAATCAACTCAAAATATCTTTCTGAATAAAAATTAAAAATCATCTCGTGAGCGAAAAGTTTCTGTCTCTTTTGATCAGGATCAAACAACCATTACCAAGACTAGTCATAAAGGTTTTGCTTGGCTCAAACACAAAAAGAAACACAAAAAACACAATTAGAACAGAATTATGATGGTGTGGACACAACAAAATAGAAAGAAAAAGATAAATTCATTGGGTTGCCTCCCAATAAGCGCTATTGTTTAACGCCCTCAGCTAGGCATAAGGATTTCAATGATGCTCGCATAAAAGGTAGTAACTGAGATATGCAAAAGAGCATCATGAATAGCATGAAAAACACATTTAAGTCTAACCCACTTCCTATGCATAGGGATTTTGTGAGCAAACAATTTATGGGAGCAAGAATCAACTAGCATAGGAAGGCAAACCAAGCATAACTTCAAAACTTTGAACACATAGAGAGGAAACTTGATATTATTGCAATTCCTACAAGCATATGTTCCTCCCTCATAATAAATTTCAGTAGCATCATGAAGGAATCTTACAATATAACTATCACACGAAGCATTCCTTTCATGATCAATTATAGCATAAGGGTCATCGCCAAAACTTGGGAAACAAGAAATATCATCTTCATCAAGCATAGCATCCCCAAGCTTGTGGTTTTGCGTATCATTAGCACAGTTGATATTGATAGAATTTATAACAATATCATTGCAATCATGATTTTCATTCAAGGAAACATCGTGAATCACTTCATCACAATTTCCAGATTCACGAATCTCAAGCAAAACATCATGGAGATAATCACGTACACTCCACTCACTAGCAATTGGTTCCTCATAATTAGATCTCTTCAAAAGATTAGCAAGTGGATGAGGATCCATATCAATGGATTTTTAGCAAGCAAAGATGCAAGCTAATAGAAGGAACATGGTAACACAAGGATATCGGACGAGAAAAAAGCGAATAAAACGGCAAATGGGTGAAGTGGGGGAGAGGAAAACGAGAGGCAACTAGGAAACAAAGTAAATGCAAGAGATGAGTTTGCGACACTTACTTGGATGAGTTCTTGACTTGATCCTCCCCGGCAACGGCGCCAGAAATTGGCACGTTGACGGGAGGCTATTCTCGACTTGATCCTCCCTCGCAACGGCACCATAAATTCTTCTGCTCCGGCAACAAAAATTCTTCCTTGGCACTAGGAATTCTTCTTGTTACTTCTGTGGTTTGCGTCGGTTTTTCCCTTGAAGAGGAAAGGGTGATGCAGAAGAGGAGCGGTAAGTATTTCCCTCAGTTTGGGAACCAAGGTATCGATCTAGAAGGAGGGTCTCGTCAAGTCCTGAGTACCTGCACAAACACAAACAAGCTTGCACCAAACGCTTCAAAGGGGTTGTCAATCCCTTCAAGATTGTTTGCAAAGTGAGATCTGAAGGCGGAAAGTGCAGCGAAGAAAAAATGTAAGGCTGAAAATATGGTGTGGAGTAGACCCGGGGGCCATAGTGTTCACTAGAGGCTTCTCTCAAAATAGCAAATATCACGGTGGGTGAACAAATTACTGTCGAGCAATTGATAGAACCGCGCAAAGTCATGACGATATCTAAGGCAATGATCATACATATAGGCATCACGTCCGAGAGAAGTAGACCGATACTTTCTGCATCTACTACTATTACTCCACACATCGACCGCTATCCAGCATGCATCTAGTGTATTGAGTTCATGACGAACAGAGTAACGCCTTAAGCAAGATGACATGATGTAGAGGGATACTCTCAAACCAATGATGAAAACCCCATCTTTTTACCCTTGATGGCAACAACATGATGCGTGCCTCCCTACCCCTTCTGTCACTAGGTGAGGTCACCGCACGGTATGAACACAAAACCAAGCACTTCTCCATTGCAAGACTCATAGATCTAGTTGGCCAGACAAAACCCACAACTCGAAGAGATTTACAAGGATATGAAATCATGGATAAGAGAGATTAGTACTCGAATAAGATTCATTGATAATATGATAATAAATACACAATTCACCGGATGTCGACAAACACACTGCAAAAGAAGATTACATCGGATAGATCTCCATGAAGATCATGGAGAACTTTGTATTGAAGATCCAAGAGAGAGAAGAAGCCATCTAGTTACTAGCTATGGACCCGTAGGTCTATGGTGAACTACTCACGCATCATCGCAGAGGTCATGGTGTTGATGAAAAAGACCTCCGTGTCCGAATCCCTCCTCCGGCAGGGCACCACAACGTGCCCTAGATGGGATCTTGTGGAGACAGAAGCTTGCGGCAGCAGAAAAGTACTTTAGATGATCTCCTAATTTTTTGGGATTTTTAGGGAATATATAGGCGCAACCCCTAGGGCAGAGGGCGCTCAGGGGGCACACAAGCCTGTGGGCTGCGGCCTCCCCCCTGGCCGTGGTGCGGGGGTTTGTGGGGCTCCTGAGGCTCCCCCGGCTTGGCTCTCAAGCTTCCCAATCTTCTTCCGTTACGGAAAAAATCTTTTCAGGGATTTTCTTCCGTTTGGACTCTGTTTCAAAATATCCTATGAAAGGGGTAAAAAACAAGGAAAAAATAAGAACTGGCACTTGGCACTGAGTTAATAAGTTAGTCCCAAAAAATATATAAAAGGCATGCAAAACATCCAAAGTTTGACAAGATAATAGGATGAAACCATCAAAAATTATAGATACGTTGGAGACGTATCAAGCATCCCCAAGCTTAACTCTTCCTCGTCCCGAGTAGGGAAGTGATAAAGAATGAATTTTTGATGTGGAATTCTACCTAGCATAGTTGTCCTTTGCAACTTCTTTCACGTGACATGAATGTTCAGATCCATAAGATTCAAAACAATAGTTAGCTATTGACATGAAAACAATAATACTTCAAGCAAACTAGCAAGGTAATCATGAACTTTCAAAATAAGAAGGCCAATGAAAGTTATCCCTACAAAATCATATAGTCTGGCTATGCTCCATCATCCTCACACAACTAATGTAAATCATGCACAACCCCGGAATTGGCCAAGTAATTGTTTTCGCACTCTTACTTTCTCAAACTTTGTATAACTATCACGCAATACATGAGCATGAGCCATGGATATAGCACTATAGGTGGAATGGAGTGTGGTGGTGGTTGTGCGACAAAAAATGAGGAGATGGTCACATTGACTCGGCGTATCAAAAGGCTATGGAGATGCCCATTAATAGATACCAATGTGAATGAGTAGCGATTGCCATACAAGAGATGCACTATAGCTATAAGTATGTGAAAGCTCAAAAGGAAAACTAGTGGGTGTGCATCCAACTTGCTTGCCCACGAAGACCTAGGGCAAGTTTGAGGAAGCCCGTCATTGGAATATACAAGCCAAGTTATATAATGAAGATTCCCACTAGCCTATGGTAGTGACAAAGAAAGAAGCTCTCAATCATGAAGACCATGGTGCTATTATGAAGCACAAGTGTGGAAAAGATAGTAGCATTGTCCCTTCTCTCTTTTTCTCTCTCTTTCTTTTTTTTCATTTGGGCTCTTAGGCCTCTCTTTTTTCTTTTTCTTTTTTTTGGGCTCTTTGGACTTTTATTTTATTTCCTCACATGGGACAATGCTCTAATAATGATGATCATCACACTTTTATTTACTCACAGCTCAAAACTCACAATGATGACTCCATAGGAACTACCTCCGGCACTGTACCGGGATGTGCAACGATCTAGCATGGCGTATGACGTAAAACATCTCGCTAGCTATCTTACGATAATGCAAAGGCAATATCAGATTGATGGCACAAGTCATGAGACGGAACGGTGGGAGTTGCATGGCAATATATCTCGGAATGGCTATGAAACTGCCATAGTAGGTAGGTATGGTGGCTGTTTTGAGGAAGGCATATGGTGGTTTGTGCACCAGCGAGAATTGCGCGGTACTAGAGAGGCTAGATATGGTGGAAGGTGAAAGTGCATATATACCATGCACTCACATTAGTCATGAAGAACTCACATACTTGTTGCGAAAGTTTTTATTAGTAATCGAAACAAAGTGCTAAACGCATACTCCGAGGGGAAGGGTTGGTAGGTGTCAACCATCGCGCGATCCGAACCTCAACACAAAGGATGACAATCAATAGTTCAATTATGCTCCGACTTCCTAATATAGCGGTTCACCATACGTGCATGCTACGGGAGTCACTAACTTCAACACAAGTTAGTCTATGGTGAACTACTCACACATGCTATGGACCCGTAGGTCTATGGTGAACTACTCACTCATCATCGGAGAGGTCATGGTGTTCATGAAGAAGCCCTCCGTATCCGAATACCCCCTCCGGCAGGGCACCAGAACGTGCCCCGGATGGGATCTTGCGGAGACGGAAGCTTCGGCGGCGGAAAAGTACTTTCGATGATCTCCTGATTTTTTGGGGATTTTTAGGGAATATATAGGCGGAACCCCTAGGGCAGAGGGCGCTAAGGGGGCCCAGAAGCCTGTGGGCCGCGACCTCCCTCCTCGCCGCGGGGTGGGGGCTTGTGGGGCCCCTGAGGCTCCCCTGCCTTGGACTCTGTTTGCCGATCTTCTTCCGTTATGGAAAAAATATTTTCGGGGATTTTCTTCCGTTTGGACTCTGTTTCAAAATCTCCTATGAAAGGGGTCAAAAACATGGAAAAACAGGAACTGGCACTTAACATTGAGTTAATAAGTTAGTCCCAAAAATTATATAAAAGGCATGCAAAACATCCAAAGTTTGACAAGATAATAGCATGAAACCATCAAAAATTATAGATACGTTGGAGACGTATCACCTGCATCTACTACTATTACTCCACCCATTGACTTCTATCCAACATGCATCTAGAGTATTAAGTAAAACATAGTAATTCTTGGAGAACAATGACAAGATGTAGACAAAGAAAACACAATTTATATGAATCAACCCCATCGTTTTATCCTTAGTGAGAGCAATACAAATATATGTCATGTCCCTTTCTATCACTCGGATTGAGCAACACAAGGTTGAACCCACCACAACACACACCTCTCACTAAAGATAGATCAATCTAGTTGTCAAACCAAATCAATAGATCGGAGAGACTTATGAAGCTATAATGATCATAGGTTTTTGGAGTATATGAGAATTTATAAGCTAGAGAACGAGGCTAGGAGACAAGGGGTGGCTCACAAGCTAACACAGCGTGGCCACCTCCCCTGGGCATGACCTGTTGGCTTGTGGGCCCCTCGTGTGGCCCCCGACCTTCTCCCGAAGCTTCCATGTCTTCTTTTGATCCAAAAAAACCTTCAAAAAAGTTCGTGGTATTTGGACTCCATTTGGTACTATAAACCTGAAAAGCTAAAAACATGGAGAAAACAACAAGTGGCCCTTGTCATTGGATTAATAGTTAAGTGCTAAAAAATAATATGAATCAGTAAAAAATGACCAATAAGTATCCTAGATTGATAATATTATAGAATGGAACAATAAAAAATTATAGATACATTAGAGACATATTAGGAGCAACAATGGAGCTTTTGGGGAAAAGCAGTACGTCAACATGAGGAACAAGACTCGTTTAACCGAGTCCGCAGTGCTAGTTTTTGTTTTCTACATGTTTTTGGCTTTTCAGGTTTACAGTACCAAACGAAGTCCAACTGGCACGATTTTTTTTATGATTTTCTGTGGACCAAAAGACGTGGAAGCTTTGGGAGGAGACTCGATGCCAGACGAGGGAGCCACCAAACATTAGGGCGCGCCGAGGGGGATGGTCGTGCCCTCTTATGTGGTGCCCCCCACACGCCTTCTAAAGTCCTCTTTGGCCTATAAATCCTAATAAATTCCCAAAACCCTAAGTAGCCTCCCGAAACACTTTCTCCGCCACCGCAAGTCTCTGTTCTGTCGTGTACCCATTTGGAGCCCTGTTCCGGTGCCCTGCTGGAGGGTGATCGATCACGGAGGGGCTCTACATAATCCTTGTTGCTCCCATGGTGTTGTATCAGTAGCTCACCATAGTCCTACGGGTCCGTAGTTCGTACCTAGATGGCTAGCACTCTATCTCTCTCTTGATCTTGATTTAAATACAATGATAATCGCATCTTCGCTTTGATCTATCTCATATAATTGTTTTGTGTGGTTTATTTGTTGAAATTTGATGAATTGTGGGTATATATTTAGATCATTCCTGATAAAATATTTGAGTCTTCTCTGAATTATATATTTGATTCTTATTTGCATGATTATTATAGATTCATAAATCTCTCTGTTCTAATGATTTTGTTTGCCCAACTAGATTAATCATTCTTCTATGGGAGTTGTGCGTTATAGTAGGTTCAGTGTGGCGGCACTTTATATCCCACAGAAATAGTTGGGGACAAGACTCATCTTCGTATTGCTGCCACTAATGATAAAACGATGGGGTTAATTCATATTAATTGTGTTCTCTTTGTCTACATCATGTCATTGTTCACCAAGCATTACTCTGTTTTACTTAATACTCTAGATGCGCCGTGGATAGCGGTCGATGGGTGGAGTAATAGTAATAGGTGCTGGCAGGAGTCGGCCTATTTTCTTATGGACGTGATGCCTATATACACATGATCATTGTCGCGAATATATATTGCATAACTATGTAATTTTCTATCAATTTCACAATAGTAATTTATTTACCCACTGATGACGAATTAATGGATATACTTCTCGCCCCTCGTTGCTCACCCCAAGTGGAAGGTGGAGATGTAGTGAGGAGTAGATTTCCCTTACACGGAGACTGTAAGGTTTATCGAACCACGAGGACTCCTAGGCTCAACAAGTAGGTGTCTTCCATCCTGGCGCTAGCAGAAGACGTGGACCTTCACACACAACAAATAACTTTACTCCCAACGAGTACAGAGAGGTTGTCAATCTCTCCGGCCTTGTAGCTTGCAAAGGATCAAAACACAAGAGGGAAAGTACTAGTGATTGCAACGGAAAAGTAAATGAAAGCGGAAAATGATGGAGGTGTAAAAAATAATGGTGATATGGACCGGAGTCACCTGATGTTCACTAGTGATGTCTCTCTCCCAAAAGACGATAAACAACTATCCTTGGGTAAACAAATCATAGTTGGGAAATTGACAGAATTATGATTGCACCGCAATGCTAATTATGCTACTTGATAGTTAGAGGTTCAATAGTAATGGGCAGTACGCCAAAAAAATTAAACCGTTTATTCATCAACATCTACTTACTAATCATCCACCTTGAGATATCTATCCAGAACATTTCTCCGGTATTAAGTTGCGAGCCCCATCCAAAGTGTATACTCGAAGAAATGGATAATTGCATTAACGAAGTATGCTTAAGGTAACCAATCCTTGCAACCGTGGTCACAAGCACCATTGTTTTCTCCCTGGTGGCAACAAACACATCCCCTAGTCTCATGTTTCTGTCACTCAAGCTAGACATCGAGGGGAATGAACCCACAATCATGCATAACACTCCCTCTTGGAGTTACAATCTACTACTTGGCCAAAGCAATAAATAGCAATGGAGAACATGCATGAAGCACTAAGGAACATAATATAAAAGGATAATCAAATATGCAACTCATAACAATCTAAACATAATCTCATAATCCATCGGATCCCTACAAACCGAGCATAGCAATAGCAAGAGAATTACATAGATGCCTTGATCATGTAGGGCAGCTCACAAGGACTAACCATTAAATCACAAGATTGGAGAGAACACATCACATAGCTACTGGTCATGGACTCATGGTCCAAGGAGGACTACTCACGGCACGTCCGGGAAGCGTCCATGGCGGTGGAGAAGCTCCCGGAGGTCAATCCTCCCTCCGGCACGGTGCCGGGTAGAGGTCTCCTAACGCTCCCGATCTCGGATGCGCTGCGGCGGCGGAACGATGAAGAAATTCGCGATTCCAGAAAGTCTGCGAGGGTTTCCTCTCGGGACTCTAAATATAGGCCAAAGGAGGGCACCGGAGGAGGTGGGACCTACCCAGGCAAGCTCCTAGCGCGGCCTAGGGCCTGGCCGCACCAGTAGGCCGCCTGGGAGGCCTTGATACGTCTCCAACGTATCTATAATTTTTGATGGTTTCATGCTATTATCTTGTCAAACTTTGGATGTTTTGCATGCCTTTTATATATTTTTTGGGACTAACTTATTAACTCAGTGCCAAGTGCCAGTTCCTATTTTTCCTTGTTTTTGACCCCTTTCACATGAGCATTTTGAACGGAGTCCAAACGGAATGAAATTGCCAAAAAGATTTTTTCTGAAATAGAAAAAGATCGGGAAGCCAGAGAGTCGCGGCAAGGGGCCACCAGGGACCCCACAAGCCCTCATGGCGCGGCCAGGATGGCCCGCGCCCCCCTGGCTCGTGGGCTCCCTGAGGCTCCTTTGCCCTCGGTTTTGCGCCTATATATTCCCTAAAATCCCACAAAAAATCAGGAGATCATCGAAAGTACTTTTCCGCCGCCGCAAGCTTCTGTCTCCGCAAGATCCCATCTGGGGCACGCTCTGGTGCCCTGCCGGAGGGGGGATTCTGATACAGAGGGCTTCTTCATCAACACCATGACCTCTCCGATGATGCGTGAGTAGTTCACCATAGACCTACGGGTCCATAGGTAGTAGCTAGATGGCTTCTTCTCTCTCTTGGATCTTCCATACAAAGTTCTCCATGATCTTCAAGGACATCTATCCGATGTAATCTTCTTTTGCGGTGTGTTTGTCGAGATCCGATGAATTGTGGATTTCTCATCAGATTATCAATGAATCTTATTTGAGTTCCTTTTGATCTCTCTTATGCATGATTTCATATCCATGTAATTCTCTTCGAGTTGTAGGTTTTGTCTGGCCAACTAGATCTATGACTCTTGCAATGGGAGAAGTGCTTGATTCTGGGTTCATACCGTGCGGTGACCTCACCCAGTGACAGAAGGGGTAGCGAGGCACGCATCGTGTTGTTGCCATCAAGGGTAAAAAGATGGGGTTTTCATCATTGGTTTGAGATTATCCCTCTACATCATGTCATCTTGCTTAAGGCGTTACTCTGTTTGTCATGAACTCAATACACTAGATGCATGCTGGATAGCGGTCAATGTGTGGAGTAATAGTAGTAGATGCAGAAAGTATCGGTCTACTTGTCTCGGACGTGATGCCTATATGTATGATCATTGCCTTAGATATCGTCATTACTTTGCGCGGTTCTATCAATTGCTCGACAGTAATTTGTTCACCCACCATGATACTTGCCATTTTGAGAGAAGCCTCTAGTGAACACTATGGCCCCCGGGTCTACTCCACACCATATTTTCATCCTTACACTTTTTACTTCGTTGCACTTTATGCCTTCAGATCTCACTTTGCAAACAATCTTGAAGGGATTGACAACCCCTTTATAGCGTTGGGTGCAAGCTCTTTTGTGTTTGTGCAGGTATTCTAGACTTGACGAGATTCTCCTACTGGATTGATACCTTGGTTCTCAAACTGAGGGAAATACTTCTGTTCCTGTGTTGCATCACCCTTTCCTCTTCAAGGGAAGAAAACAGACGCAAGGAAGAGAAGTAGCAAGAAGAATTCCTGGCGTTGCCGGGGAAGGACTTTTGTTGCCGAAGCAGAAGAATTTATGGCGCCGTTGCCGGGGAGGATCAAGTCAAGAACTCATCGAAGTAAGTGTGGCAAACTCATCTCTTGCATTTACTTAGTTTGCCAGTTGCCTCTCGTTTTCCTCTCCCCCACTTCACCAATTTGCCTTTTTCGTTTGCCTTTTTCGTTCGCCTTTTTCGTTCACCCTTTTTCCTCGCTTTCTCTTTGTTTGCTTGTGTTCTTGCTTGCTTGATTAAGTCACCATGACTGAAAACATCAAACTTTGTGACTTCTCAAATACTAATAATAATGATTTTTTTAGTACTCCGATTGATCCCGCCACTAGTGCAGAGTCATACGAAATCAATGCCGCTTTGCTGAATCTTGTTATGGAAGAGAAATTCTTTGGCCTTCCTAGTGAAGATGCCGCATCCCATGTCAATACCTTCATCTAGCTTTGCGATATGCAAAAGAAGAAAGATGTGGATAATGATGTGATTAAATTGAAGCTTTTTTCCTTTCTCATTGCGAGATCGCGCAAAAACTTGGTTTTCTTCTTTGCCCAAAAATAGTATCGATTCTTGGGATAAGTGCAAAGATGCTTATATTTCCAAGTATTTTCCGCCGGCTAAGATCATCTCTGTCCGTAATGATATCATGAATTTCAAGCAACTTGATCATGAACATGTTGCACAATCTTGGGAGAGAATGAAATTGATGATTAGAAATTGTCCCGCTCATGGCTTGAGTCTTTGGATGATTATTCAAATCTTTTACGCTAGCTTGAATTTCGCTTCTAGAAATACCTTGGACTCTGCCTCAGGTGGAACGTTCATGGAAATCACATTAGGGGAGGCCACAAAGCTCCTAGACAATATCATGACGAACTACTCTCAGTGGCACACTGGAAGGTCACCTACTAGTAAGAAGGTACACGCTATAGAAGAAATTAACTCGTTGATTGCTAAGATGGATGAGTTAATGAATATGGTTGCTACTAGAAGTTCTCCCTTAGATCCTAATGATATGCCCTTGTCTTCTTTGATTGAGAGTAGCAACGCTAGCTTGGACATTAATTTTGTTGGTAGGAATAATTTCGGCAACAATAATGCTTTTAGAGGAAACTATGTTCCTAGGCCTTTTCCTAGTAACTCCTCTATTAACTTTGGCAACTCCTACAACAATACTCATGGAAATTACAATAGATTTACCTCTGATCTAGAGAGTAATATCAATGAGTTTATCAACTCACAAAAGATTTTCAATGCGTCCATAGAGGAAAAACTAGTCAAAATTGACGGTTTGGCTAAGAGCGTTGATAGAATGTCTAGTGATATTGATGCTTTGAAAGTTAGATGTGCTCCTCCCAAGATCAATATGGATGAAACATTGAAAGCTATGCGTGTTTCCATGATTGAAAGCAAAGAAAGAACCGCCCAAATTCGTGCTACAGCTGAATGGCTTAAAAAGGCATGTTCTCGTGATAAAAAGCACGAAGATCTTAAAGTGCTTGGTGTGACTCCCATTGAATCTTTGTTTTCCTGTGACAAACCTAATGATTATGGGGATGGATATGAATCCAATTTGGTTGAAAAGTGCCCCAATGATTCGGAGTCTATCTATCTTGATGCTAAAAGCATTGAAAGTGGAGTAGAAGATATTAAAACTTTGAGTAGTAATGAAATTACTACCTTGGATTTCAAGGAATTCAATTATCATAGTTGCTCCTTGATTGAA
Organism: Hordeum vulgare subsp. vulgare; assembly: GCF_904849725.1. Classification (NCBI taxonomy): domain Eukaryota; kingdom Viridiplantae; phylum Streptophyta; class Magnoliopsida; order Poales; family Poaceae; genus Hordeum; species Hordeum vulgare. Next base: position 369,053,959 of record NC_058523.1, read on the forward strand.
TGCATTTCCTTGGTGCAATCCATGTTAAACTCTCCACACGCTTATACCCAAGACAAAGCCTTTACCGATCATATTGTCGAAGCTATGATAAAATCTCTTGAAGAGAAACTTGAATTGGAAGTCTCTATCCCTCGAAAGATTCATGATGAGTGGGAACCTACTATCAAAATCAAAATCAAAAACTATGAATGCTATTTTTTGTGTGATTTGGGTGCTAGTGTTTCCACGATTCCAAAGTCTTTATGTGATGTTCTGGGTTTTAATGAGATTGAAGAGTGTTCTATTAATTTGCATCTTGCGGATTCTACTGTCAAGAAACCCATGGGAAGGATCAATGATGTTCTTTTTATTGCAAATAGGAACTATGTACCTATGGATTTCATTGTGCTTGACATTGATTGCAATCCTACATGCCCAATTATTCTTGGTAGACCATTCCTAAGGACTATCGGTGCTATTATTGATATGAAGGAAGGGAATATTAGATTTCAATTTCCTTTCAGGAAGGGCATGGAGCACTTTCCTAGAAATAAAATAATATTGCCTTATGAATCCATGATGAGGGCCACTTATGGTTTGAGCACCAAAGACGATGATATGTGATTCTATCGCTTTTATGCCTAGCTAAGGGCGTTAAACAATAGCGCTTGTTGGGAGGCAACCCAATGAATTTATCTTTTTATTTATGTTTTGTTGCATCCACACTTCCATAATTCTGTTATGATTGTGTTTTTTGTGTTTCTTTTTGTGTTTGAGCCAAGCAAAACCTTTATGACTAGTCTTGGTAATGGTTGTTTGATCCTGCTAGAAAAAGACAGAAACTTTTTGCTCACGAAATGATTTTTCATTTTTATTCAGAAAGATATTTTGAGTTCATTCTTTTTGCTGCTAGTTGATATGCTTTTTCCCAGGCAGTCGTAATGTTTCAGAATTTTTGAGGTAACAAAAGTATACGAAGTATACATATTTCTACAGACTGGTCTGTTTTTGACAGATTCTGTTTTTGTTGAGTTGGTTGCTTGTTTTGATGAAACTAAGGTTAGTATCGGGGGGTACTAGCCATGGAAAAGTGAGAATACAGTATCCCAACACCAATATAGATAGAATTCAAGTTTGCTACAGTACCAGAAGAGGTGGTAGTTTGTTTTCTTGTGCTAATGTTATCACGAGTTTCTGTTAAGTTTGGTGTTGTGAAGTTTTCAAGTTTTGGGTGATGTTCTCATGGACAAAGAGATAAGGAGTGGAAAGAACTCAAGCCTGGGGATGCCCAAGGCATCCCGAGCCAAACTCAAGGATACCAAAAAGCCTAAGCTTGGGGATGCCCCGAGAAGGTATCCCCTCTTTCGTCTTCAATCCATCGGTAACGTTACTTGGAGCTATATATTTATTCACCACATGATATGTGTTTTTCTTGGAGCGTCTTGTATCGTAGGAGTATTTTCTTTTTGTTGTGTCATAATCATCCTTGCTGCACATCTTTTTGAGAGAGAGAGACATGCACTCATCGTAATTCTGCTAGAATGCTCATAGTGCTTCACTTATATCTTTTGAGCTAGATAATTTTTCTCTATGTGCTTCACTTATACCTTTTGAGCTAGATAATTTTGCTCTATGTGCTTCACTTATATCTTTTAGAGCTCGGCGGTGCGTGACTTGGTAGTTGGCTTATGCTATGAAAGTAGTCCCAAAGGTGATAGGTACCCAAAGAGTGTATAAAAACCTCCATCTTAATTTGCATTGAGTAGAAAGAGATGTCTTGATTCCTCTCAATTAGTTTTGAGACGTGGATTCGGTAATATTAAGAGTTATGTTAGTAGGGTGTTTTTAATCTAGAAATACTTGTGTTGAAGTTAGTGATTCCCGTAGCATGCATGTATGGTGAACTGCTATGTTAGGAAGTCAGAGCATAATTGATCTATTGCTTGTCATCCTTTGTGTTGAGGTCGGGATCGCGCGATCGTTAACACCTACCAACCCTTCCCCTAGAAGTATGCGTTTAGCACTTTGTTTCGATTACTAATAAAAACTTTTTCAACAAGTATGTGAGTTCTTCATGACTAATGTGAGTCCATGGTATAGATGCCCTTTCACCTTCCACCTTTGCTAGCCTCTCTAGTGCCGCACAACTTTCGCCGGTACACAAACCCACCATATGCCTTACTCAAAACAGCCACCATATCTACCTACTATGGCATTTTCATAGCTATTCCGAGATATATTGCCATGCAACTCACACCGTTCCGTCTCATGACTTGTGCCGTCACTCTCATATTGCCATTGCATTATCGTAAGATAGCTAGCAAGATGTTTCAACATCATACGCCAAGCTAGATCGTTCCACATCCCGGTACATTATCGGAGGCATTTCCTATAGAGTCATCATTGTTTTGAGCTTTGAGTAAATAAAAGTGTGATGATCATCATTATTAGAGCGTTGCCCCATGTGAGGAAAAAAAGAGGCCAAAGTGCCCAATAAAAAAAGAGAAAAGAGAAAAAAGAGGCCCAAGAGCCCAAATAAAAAAAGAGAGAAAAAGAGAGAAGGGACAATGCTACTATCTTTTTCCACACTTGTGCTTCAAAATAACACCATGTTCTTTATGATTGAGAGCTTCTTGCTTTGTCACTACCATATGCTAGTGGGAATCTTCATTATATAACTTGGCTTGTACATTCCAATGATGGGCTTCCTCAAAATTGCCCTAGGTCTTCGTGAGCAAGCAAGTTGGATGCACACCCACTAGTTCTCCTTTTGAGCTTTCACATACTTATAGCTCTAGTGCATCCCTTGTATGGTAATCCCTACTCATTCACATTGATATCTATTGATGGGCATCTTCATAGCCTTTTGATACACCAAGTCAATGTGATCATCTCCTCCTTTTTGTCTCACAACCACCACCACACTCTATTCCACCTGTAGTGCTATATCCATGGCTCACGCTCATGTATTGCGTGATAGTTATAAAAAGTTTGAGAAAGTAAGAGTACGAAAACTATTACTTGGCCAATACCGGGGTTGATCATGATTTACATTAGTTGTGTGAGGATGATGGAGCATGGCCAGACTATATGATTTTGTAGGGATAACTTTCCTTGGCCTTGTTATTTTGAAAGGTCATGATTACCTTGCTAGTTTGCTTGAAGTATTATTGTTTTCATGTGAATAGCAAACTATTGTTTTGAATCTTACCGATCTGAACATTCATGTCAAGTGAAAGAAGTTGCAAAGGACAACTATGCTAGGTAGCATTCAACATCAAAAATTCATTCTTTATCACTTCCCTACTCGAAGACGAGCAGGAGTTAAGCTTGGGGATGCTTGATACGTCTCCAACGTATCTATAGTTTTTGATGGTTTCATGTTATTATCTTGTCAAACTTTGGATGTTTTGCATGCCTTTTATATATTTTTCTGGAATAACTTATTAACTAAGTGGCAAGTGCCGGTTCCTTTTTTTCCATGTTTTTGACCCCTTGCAGAGGAGGATTTTGAACGGAGTCCAAACGGAATGAAACTGCCAAAAATATTTTTTCCAAAACAGAAAAAGATCGGGAAGCCGGAAAATCAGGGCAGGGGGCCACCAGGGACCCCACAAGCCCTCATGGCGCGGCCGGGGGGCCCACGCCCCCTAGCTTGTGGGCTCCCTGAGGCTCCTTTGCCCTAGGTTTTGCGCCTATATATTCCCTAAAATCCCAAAAAAAATCAGGAGATCATTGAAAGTACTTTTCCGCCGCTGCAAGCTTCTGTCTCCGCAAGATCCCATCTGGGGCACGTTCTGGTGCCCTGCCGGAGGGGGGATTCGGATACGGAGGGCTTCTTCATCTACACCATGACCTCTCCGATGATGCGTGAGTAGTTCACCATAGACCTACGGGTCCATAGTTAGTAGCTAGATGGCTTCTTCTCTCTCTTTGATCTTCAATACAAAGTTCTCCATGATCTTCATGGAGATCTATCCGATGTAATCTTCTTTTGCGGTGTGTTTGTCGAGACCCGATGAATTGTAGATTTATGATCAGATTATCTATGAATCTTATTTGAGTTTCTTCTGATCTCTCTTATGCATGGTTGCATATCCTTGTAATTCTTTTCGAGTTGTGGGTTTTGTCAGGCCAACTAGATCTATGATTCTTGCAATGGGATAAGTGCTTGGTTTTGGGTTCATACCATGCGGTGACCTCACCCAGTGAGATAAGGGGTAGCAAGGCACACATCGTGTTGTTGCCATCAAGGGTAAAAATATGGGGTTTTCATCATTGGTTTGAGATTATCCCTCTACATCATGTCATCTTGCTTAAGGCGTTACTCTGTTCGTCATGAACTCAATACACTAGATGCATGCTGGATAGCGGTCGATGTGTGGAGTAATAGTAGTAGATGCAGAAAGTATCGGTCTACTTGTCTCGGATGTGATGCCTATATGTATGATCATTGCCTTAGATATCGTCATTACTTTGCGCGGTTCTATCAATTGCTCGACAGTAATTTGTTCACTGATACTTGCTATTTTGAGAGAATCCTGTAGTGAACACTATGGCCCCCGGATCTACTCCGCACCATATATTTAGCCTTACACTTTTTACTTTGTTGCACTTTCCGCCTTCAGATCTCACTTTGCAAACAATCTTGAAGGGATTGACAATCCCTTTATAGCGTTGGGTGCAAGCTCTTTTGTGTTTGTGCAGGTACTCTGGACTTGACGAGATTCTCCTACTGGATTGATACCTTGGTTCTCAAACTGAGGGAAATACTTACTGCTCATGTGCTGCATCACCCTTTCCTCTTCAAGGGAATAAACCGACGCAAGCAAGAGAAGTTGCAAGAAGAATTCCTGGCGTTGCCGGGGAAGGACTTTTGTTGTCGTAGCAGGCCCCTCAGCCCCCTCTAGCCCATCTTCGATGATCTGTAAGCTTTTGTTCTGCTGATTTTTTATATATATTTTTTGGATTTTTTCGGGCTTCGGAAAATTAGGTAAAAGCCCCTGCAAAATAGACATCCGCAGACAGAAGCTGGCACTGGGTGCACTGAATTAGTAGGTTAGTCCAAATATGTGTAAAATGATATAAAAGTGTAGCAAAACATATAACAATGTCACCCAAAAGATTATGGAACAAGGAGAAATTATAGATACGTTTGGGACGTATCAACATCCCCAAGCTTAATTTCTGCTCGTCCTCGAGTAGATAAATGATAACACAATAAGAACTTCAAAGTAAAGCAAGTGAGATATGCAATTCAAGTCAAGACAATAACAAGCAAGAGTCTATATCTAGTATTGAATTTAGCAAAGTAAGAACATAAAGGTGCAAGAGTTGTCGCTGTCCGTAACTCGAATGTCTCCAAATGGTGTTTGCGTGCTAGAAGTGGGAGATGGGTTGAGATCATAATTTTCTTTTTGAATTGAGAACTCAATCTACTAAACCTCACACTTAGTCTCCTTCGGAATCTTATTTTGACTTATCTCCAGACCACTAGTCAGGCACAAGTTTAAATGATCCTCTCCCTTTCGACTTTGAGCACTCATGCAATGGATGAGCGTAAGCAAGATATGTTGGTACTTAGGATGGCAAATAGAATAATGATGGGGAAGGAAGACAAAAAGGTGTGAAAGGCTCACATCAATGAGGACAACCATAGGCGAGAGAAGGCCAAATGATAGATATGATGTGAGGAGTAGGGATTTCCATGTAACGGAAGCACATATGAGATAAGGTAAGCTCTCCAATGGAAATAGTGGTCGTGCATCCAACTTGTTTGCTCATGAAGACCTAGAGCTCATTTGAGGAGGCTCATCATTGGAATATGCAAACCAAGTTCTATAGTGTAAGGGTCCCCACATAGTTATGCATGAATGAAAATATCTATGTAGCACCAATATAGCAATGGAGTACGAGTGTGGATCTTTCAAAGGAATAGTAGTTTTGCCCCCTTCTCTCTTTTATTTCTTTTTATTTTTCTCTTTTTTTATTATTTTGTGGCCTCTTTGGCTCTTTGTTTTTATCTCTCATTTCTCCTCTTTGGGATCCTTTGTTTTGTCCACTTTGGGATCTTTTCCTCTCTTAAGGGAAACACTCTATATTTTACATGAATAAAAAGAAAATTCATCACACTTTATAAGAAGTACTCAACACAAAGACAAGTGAAAACTATCATGATGTATGCAAATGTATGCCTCTGCTAGTGTAGCAGGATATGCAATGATACTAGCGCATCCTGTAGCAGTAATAAGGGCAAGGCCCAACTATCATGCGGCTCTATGATCAAGAAAAGCATGTATGACATGAAGATCAAGGCATGAGATGGTGGATGTTTCATGGCAATGTATCTCGGAAAGGCTATGGAAATGCCTTAATAGGTAGGTACGATGGCCGTTTTGAGGAAAGATATAATGAGGCTTATGTACGACACATCGTATCATGTCATGGGTTTGGATACACCGGCGGAGTTTGCACCAACTCTCAAGATGAGAAAGGGCAATGCACAGTACTGAAGAGGCTAGCAAAATAAGGATGGTGGAAGTGCCAACAATCGAATACTCACATTAGTCCGAAGAACTCATACACTTATTATCGGTAGCTCTCTATCTAGTTAGGAAATTCACAAAGAGACAAGTACCCCGAGGAGGAGTGTTTGGGGGTTTGGTTATCCGTGAGGGTACTCTATATATTCCAACCCCTCCAGAGGTTAGCGATCAATTTAGTAGCTAGAGTTCTCAACTAATTTTTAGTTTTTTGAAAAACAAACGGATTTCCCAAAATACGACACCTATAACTAATAGGCTCAAGCTCTTGGCACAAAAAGTCCAAACATTACTCAAATCAATACCTCAAAACTATTGAAGGATACTACTATACTTAAATAGAAATATCAATTACCTACTCTTGCAAGACACACAACTCAGTGCAACGAGCCAACTCTCTAAACAAGATAAGCATGATAACTCACGAGAGTTCCAGAAGCAACCTAAATAAAAGCTCTTAAAAAGATAAGAATGAAAACTAAGAGCTAAGCGTGACAGTAGCTACGAAAAGATGAAGAACACACAAAAAGATAAGCATCAAAACCTATGTTGTGTTCTAGAGTGGAATGGAGCATGTCTCTCTCCCAAACAAGGTAGGATAGGTTCCGACTTGTTATGAAAAACAAGAAAAACTAAAAAAAGTAAAAAGTAAATAGAGGGACGCTCCAAGCATAGCACATATCATATGAAGTGACAAAAATATAGTATGGAGATGGACAAACTGATGATTGTTGATAGAGAAGGGGATGCACGGGGGCATCCCCAAGCTTAGACGCTTGAATCTCCTTTGAATATTTCTTGGGGTGCATGGGGGCATCCCCAAGCTTGAACGCTTGACACACATGTATCTTCTTTCATCATCTCCCATCGCATACTTGAAAAGTCCCTTCATACGAAACTCATCAAAAGCTGATTAGATTGGTTAGTAACCTTAATAAAATAATTCATTACCAGCTGGAAATTAATATTTTCATGAAAAGCTAATAATTCTTATGAATGCCAAAAGGTTTTTTAAAATAAAAAGTAAGCTTAGGATTTTCAAAACAGTGAAAACGCAAAACATGGCAGAATCGGTGAAAAACCGAACATCAGGTAATTAATAATTTATTCGGGGCACTTATGCAAATCAAATAAAAAAACTCAGAACAGATGCCAGAAAGGAAATTATATAGATAATTCTATCAAAACAATTAATATCAAAAATATGGTCCGGTGATTTTTGGCAAATTTTTCCGTCAAGCAGACAAAATATGTTTCTGGACAGCATGTCACGATTTTTGAACTTTCTTGCAATCGGAGGCTATAACTTGGCACAAAGCTTAAAAATAAAGATACAATGATGTTTCTATAGTAGTAACAAGCATCAATAACACTAAAATAGAAATTAAAAACAAATTGGGTTGCCTCCCAACAAGCGCTTTCTTTTATGCCTTTTAGCTAGGCATAGTGCAAGAAGGAGGATCAAGGTTCTCCAAAGTCATCGGAGTTATAAAAAACCTTCCAACGGATCGTCAACAAGTGCATCCTTATTTTTCCTAGTTAACGGGAATGTACCTTTCACATTCCCACTTAAGCGTATGTGTCCTTTACCTATATCAATGAAGCCTCTCATGGCTCGGAGGAAGTCCCTTCGAAGCACTATATTCCCTTTGTTGGGCTCCATGATGAAGAAATCAAACGTTTTATTCCTTTTAGAGAATGTAACCTGGGCATCTTTTACCTTTCCCTGGATTTCAGAAATATCAACATTATCATGTTCATGATAAGATGAAAAAAATTCCATGTCTAACCAGATAGAATCATAAACAACTTTTGGCATAGTAGAAACCATGGATCCAATATCACAATAAGCAAGGAAGTCTTGGTTAGAGATGCTAATTCTAACAAAAGGTTCCCAGTCATCATCTATTTTCAAAATCTGCTCCTTATAAACAATGGGTTTCTCTCTTTCTCTTAAGTCTAGAGCATCTATTTTCCCTTCAATAGTAGCAAGCCTATCTATAATAGTGTCATAACCATGATTATAAACAAGATTATTAGATAGACCATGTATAATATCAAGAGCTCTTGCCTCATCACACTCTAAGAAATTTCCTTTGGCTATAATATCAAGAGAGTGTTTGCACCACATAAAGAGACCATGATAAAATTTTCTAGGCACAATTTTGATAGGTATCCAAGGCATAATTCTGATGTGTGCTTCAGAAATTCTATCCCATGCTTCCTCCATATTTTCTTCATTCCTTTGATGGAAATATAGGACCTCAGATTCCTTCCAAGCATCAAACCTTAACATGCTTGACAACTAAAAGAAAAGTAACTAATTTTGTTGAGGTTTTTGGTATAAGACTCTAAAGAAAAAAAAGAACGCAAGCTAACAAGACTAAAAAGCAAAGGTAAAAGATAGTGTGCAACTCTCCTATCTTGAAGACTGGAGTCCCCGACAACGGCGCCAGAAATTTGCTTGATGACGAGTTCAGGGATATACTTCTTGCCCCTTGTTGGTTACCCCAAGTGGAAGGTGGAGATGTAGTCAGCAGCAGATTCCCCTTACACGAAGACTGTAAGGTTTATCGAACCAGGAGGACTCCTATGCTCAACAAGTAGGTGTCTTCCACCCTGGCGCTAGCAGAACACGTGGACCTGCACACACAACAATTAAATTTGCTCCCAACGAGTACACAGAGGTTGTCAATCTCTCCGGCCGTGTAGTTTGCAAAGGATCAAAACACAAGCGGGAAAGTAATAGTGATTGCAACGGAAAAGTAAATGAAAGCGACGAATGATGGAGGTGTAAACTATGATGGTGATGTGAACCGAAGTCACATGATGTTCAGTAGTGATGTCTCACCCCCAAAAGACGATAAACAACTATGCTTGTGTAAACAAATCACAGTTGGACAATTGACAGAATTATCGCACCGCAATGTTAATGGGCAGTACACCAAGACAAGTAGACCATTTATTCATCAACAACTACTTACTAATCATCCACCTTGAGATATCTATCCAGAACATCTCTTCGGTATTAAGTTGTGAGCCCCACCCAAAGTGTAAACTCAAAGCAACGGACCAGTGCATTAACGAACAATGTGTAAGGTAAACAATCCTTGCAACTGTGGTCACAAGCACCGTTGTTTTCTCCCTGGTGGCAAAAAGCACACCCCCTAGTCTCATGTTTGTGTCACGCAAGCTAGACATCGAGGGGCATGAACCCACAATCATGCATAACGCTCCCTCTTGGAGTTACAATCTACTACTTGGCCAAAGCAATAAATAGCAATGGAGAACATGCATGCATCACTAAGGAACATAATATAAAAGGATAATCAAATATATAACTCATAACAATCTGAACATAATCTCATAATCCATCGGATCCCAACAAACCGAGCATAGCAATAGCAAGATAATTACATAGATGCCTTGATCATGTAGGGCAGTTCACAAGGACTAACCATTGAAGCGCAAGATTGGAGAGAAGACATCACATAGCAACTCGTCATGGACTCATGGTCCAAGGAGGACTACTCACGACACTTCTGGGAAGTGTCCATGGCGGTGGAGAAGCTCTCGGAGGTCAATCCTCCCTCCGGCAGGGTGCCGGGAAGAGGTCTCCTGACGCTCCCGATCTCGAAAGCGCTCCAGTGTTGGAATGATGGATAAATTTGCAATTCCAGAAAGTCTGCGAGGGTTTCCTCTCGGGACATTAAATATAGGCCAAAGGAGGGCACCAGAGGAGGTGGGACCGACCCAGGCGACCTCCTAGTGCGGCCTAGGGCCTAGCCGTGCCAACAGGCCGCGTGGGAGGCCCCTGGCCCATCTTCGGTGATCCGAAAGCTTCTGTTTTGCTGATTTATTATATATATTTTCTGGATTTTTTCGGGCTTAAGAAAATTGGGTAAAATCCCCTGCAAAATAGACATCAGCACACAGAAACTGGCACTCGGTGCATTGAGTTAGTAGGTTAGTACAAATATGTGTAAAATGATATAAAAGTGTAGCAAAACATATAACAATGTCACCCAAAAGATCATGGAACAAGCAGAAATTATAGATACGTTTGGGACGTATCACCCACCATATTCTTACTACATGAGAGATGCCACTAGGGAAAACTCTGCCCCTTGGTCTATTCACATATAAACTTACAAACGCTAAAATTACCTTTCCACCATTTATTTACTTTTATTTTTTTGCAATTTAAAATTATCGTCTATCAACTGCACACTTCATTTGCTTGGAAATAACGAGTATGTGGGGATTAACAACCCGCTTACCCATGTTGGGTGCAAGTGTTTGCTTCTTTGTGTGTAGTCGCCAAAGAAGGGGGTTGCGTATTACTCCTATTGGTTCAATAACCCTGGTTCTCACTCAGGGAAATACTTATAAATAGTGTGTTGCATCACCCATTCCTCTTCACGGAAAACCCAACACAGATAACAAGAATGAGGGAGAACTAGAGGTAGTGTAATGGGGTAGCACGGTAATACTGCTTGGTGCGGTACTACTACCCTCTGTAGTTGCTCGACTTCTGATCGGTAAAACAAGTTGTCTAGAGAGAGAAATATAAGCGGTCGTTCTTAAAATATGAATTGTAGATGTGGGCAGAGGCAGTGGGGCAATGACGTGAGCACAATATCGCACGAGCGGTACTTCTACTCACATCTACTGATATATTTCCGATGTCAACACCAGCGAGCAAACTGTAAGCAAAAGGGGCAGCAACAATCAACTACAGTATTACGGCTCGAGAGATACTACTGCTCGTCAGCACGATACTACCGCTCATCAAACTCTAGGCAGATTAAGGCAACGAAGGATAGAAGCTCTAGATGCCGGGAAAAAAGCGGGGTGCAAAGTGACTGTGTACCTGATGATTCCAGCCAAACCTTTCTGAAGCGGATCCCCTCTTGATAGTACGATTTTCCTATGAATCAAGTCCACCAACACTAAATTGTTAGAAAATAACCGCCTTCTCTTTACACACAGAGGGGATATAATCCATATTGCGCCACATGATAATCTCTCAAATCCAAATGCACACGGTTAGTCCGCAAAGGGCATTGTCATTAATCATGAAAACCACTTAGGGAAAATTATGTTCTAACAATACGAGATTGACTAAATCCTTGACATCGTGGTTTGACCGATAAAGATCTTCGTGGAATATACGGGAACCAATATGGGCATCCATGTCCCGATATTGTCTATTGACCAGGGAGGTGTCTCATCATGTATGCATGATTCTCGAACCCGTAGGGTCCGCATGCTTAATGTTCCACTACTAGGAAAAAGCTTATAGGTAGAAACTTATTAATAGCTCTTGTTAGGGGCAGCGTGCTACTACTAAGGATCAGTAGTGCTTACTAGAAAGGGTGCTACTAGTACAATTTAGCAGTAGCATTTCTTACAAGGAAAAGCGCTACTGCTAAGTTGGCCCAATGGCACCTCTAGGTCAGGATAAAGTAGCAGCGCTGGATCATACCCAGTGCTACTGCTATTTCTATACTTATAGCGCGTGCTACTGGTTTTTTGCTACGTGTAACCTGGTGGGCCGCAAGTACTATCACCTCTTGTTTTGCACCTACGCTACTACTAGGGAAACTAGCAGTAGCACGTTTCCCCAACAAGCGCTACTGCTATGGTCGCCAGCCACAAATATCTTCCCCCCTTTCCCCCCTTCTCCCCCTTCCTTGTCCATTACCTCATCTTCCACTTGCTTCTTCCTTAAAAGCTCCCCCTCCTCCCTCTCTCTTCTTTCCCCCTCCATGACCTCCATTAATGCCATCCCTCCTCCCTCTCCCTTTCTTTGTCGTTCCACACCTCCATTAATTAATGCCCTCGGCCCTATATTTTAATTATTTTAGCCCTCCACTAGCTTGTTCTCTCTCTCTCTCCCTAGCTAGAGCTATCTAGTTACCTCACTACTAGGTCTACTTGAGGTAGGTGAGGAATACCTTTGTACTATGCTTGATCTCCCTCGACATAGATGAGGAAAAAGAAGAGTTAACATGCAAGAATGGAAAATATGTATGTGTTTGTGCGCGTGCGATAGGACCTGGCTATATATGCTCGATGATACCGAATTGCATATGTGGCATTTGACTTGCCTATATTTTGTATTTGTTGAAATGTGTGTGACATGAGTTGCCTATGTTTTGCCAAAATGTCGATTCATTTCCGTTTTGGTGAATTTCGAGAAAACTCGATATGTCCTATGTTTAGGGACGGTCATGTCAAATTTTTGTATGAATTTGTTGCATGCATGTGTATGTGGTTATAATTCTTTTCTTCGCACATGCAATCATGATGGTCAATGGAAGGAGGGTGGAAAGATACGGGCAATCTGCGGTGGATGACATGTATGAAAACAAATGGAAGGAGGTTTTATGTGTGTGTCGTAGATGCAAAAAAGGAGTATGGCTTGAGCCCTTTAAGGCTGACAAATTCAGGGTGCGCCTACTCATGCATGGTTTCATGGATGGCCATACTCAATGGATAAGTGAAGACGATGATGATGACGTCGATGGGGAAGACAATAACAAGGGCCAACACAAAAAGATGGTCGAAAATAGGCCCGAAGAAGAGGGCTTCGGAAATGGCGTCGTACATGGCACAAAAGAGACCAGACTAGGCGGAGAAGAGGAGGACATGATGGAGAATACACGGACACGCCGCAGTATTCGTCCCTACTATGTTCACCCATACGGGACCCACATGTTTGAGACTTGCTTCACAAGAGGACGACTAGCGATAGAGTTGCTTCTAGAGAGGTGTTGCAGATATGCCCTAGAGGCAATCACATATGATGATATTTCCTATGTGTTTATGAATAAAGATAGTCCTTGGACATTATCAATGATGTTTATTGACAAGTACGTGACTTGTTTGTGAGACTATGCATGGTATGATGAGTGTCCTAAATGGTCCCTAGTCGAAAGGGTCGTGTGGACGTGCAACCAGTTAGACTAACATATGACACGGTGGATGGTCCGGTCTCACTGACCATGTGGAATTGGATGCTAGCCGGATAATATGGACTCCGAAAGATCTGGTCGGATTCGACGTAGTCGTATCCGAGTCGAGATAAGGTTTGAGTTTGATAGGACCAACTATGAGACGTGGCGATAGGTCATTTGTAAGTCTCTAGTACAACATATGTTTTATGTCCTCAGACCTAAGTTGGCGAATGTACTCGCGATGCTAACATACTTGCTTTGCGCCGACCAAACGCTACTCCGTGACTGGGTAGTTACAAAGGTAGGTTTCAGGCTTGTACAGACCCATGCTGCGAGACGTGGTCGAGCAAGCTGGGATTTGCCCCTCCGATCGGGAGAGATATACTCTGGGCCCCTCGGGTGATCTGACCTGGATAAGCATGGCCATGTGATGAGGATTATGAGATAATCCAAATGTTGGTCAGATTCACCGAAACGACAAAGAGGTTGTGCGGCAATAAGGATGACCATGTCGCCTTTTGCACGACAACATATATCATGTGGCAAAGGGAACAAAAGTATGAAGTACAGGTTCCCTAACCAGCTTCATCAGACACTTGGAGTCGACACGCCTTGCTAGAGGCCGCTACCGACTAGATGAGTCGGACGTGGTCTGACTTGCGACCAAGCGAACGAGAACCTAAAGGATCGCACTACTAAGGGAAGCAACACATGGGCTTTAGGGTCTGTGCGAGGCCCAAGACTTGAGCCTGCGCCGGACGCCCATATATAGTGGAGGTGCGACACACTTATTCGATTGATTGCTACGGCACCGTCATTAGGTATTTACATGTGTTGTAACTAGCAATCTCCACTCACCGCAACCGACCGTGTGATCCGGACCTAACAGTCTGTCGCATGGTGTTCCTCCTACACGCGTGGATACCATTAGAGGCGGTGCACCTGCGCTACTCTGACAAACCTGTACGTGGGATCCGGTGACCAAATGTTCGAGGGAGATCGGACGAGGAGGAGATGGACCACGGGGACGCGCTGCCACATCTACTTCCACTGCATGGCACTGCGCGTCTACTAGTAACAATATGTGATCTATCTCCTTAGCATGTTCTTGGTTGGTCTTCATGTAGATTTTTTTTATTTGCATGCGATGCGCCTACGGTAGAACCCAACAAGAGGAGGCCAAGATGGCACTACTGGAGATAGACTCGAAGACTCCACTCCATTGTATGATGGTTGTGACCCCGAGGTGACCCTCTTGACTTTCACACTAGAACTGCTAAAGACGAAGGCAAAAAACAAATGGACGGATGTAAGCGTGGCTGAAATTTTCAAGTATCCAAACAAGGTTCTTCCCGCGGGAAGCCTGTGTCCCACTAGTGTCGAGGAGGCCAAAAAATTGTGTGCCCTCTTGATCTACCGCACATTAGATACCACGCATGCATCAACAATTGCATCATATACCGGAACGAGCATGCAGATAAAACCATATTCCCAATGTGCAATGCTTCACAATTGTCACACACCTTGTTTAACTATGCTTGCTAATGCATTCATGCATGCATTTTTATTTTCTTTCTAAAATGAATTGAGGAAGTGATCAAGCTTGAGAAGGAAATTTTGTAAAATAAGCAATATAAAAGTTGCTTCAAATAGATCCTAGAAAATGTCCCTTGTATTTGAATAAAATATTGGCATGAGTTAAAATTCAAATCAATATTTTTGGAATCATGGAAACATTTTATTTTGGGTTTTTTATTTAGTCAAACAATTATTTGCAATGGAATTATACTTACTATATATAAAATATAGTTCCCTCTAATCTGAAATTTATTATGTGGTAGTAGCTAATTCCATTAGGCCACATAATCATTATTAGTATTTTTATAAATTGTTTTATATTTTTTTCCAAACCAAAACAAATGTTAGAAAATAGAGAAGAAAACAAAATAAAAAAGCAGAAAACTTACTTGGTTACGTGGCCCAGCAGCCAGCCGGCCCAGCCCACCAGGGGCGAGGAGGTCATCTCCCACCTCCGGCGAGTGGGCAGGTGTGGTGTCGCCCATGCGTGCGCCGGCCTCCACCCCGTGCTTGCCACGGAGCTTCCTCCCCCTCGCCGACATGCACCCAATGTTTAAGAAATTGGTATCCAGTAACTGCTCGGTTGGCTTGGGAGTAGCGATTAATCGGTGAATCGGCCTATTAACTGAATTAGTCGGTTGACCATTAATCGGTAGATTAAATAGAAACTTGCCAACTTATATCTAGATTTTTAATGTATTATACCATAATTCCACGCACCAAGCTATGTAATATACCAAAATATTCTATTATAGGCATATAAAAAATAGGCAAGAGATAAAATTAATAATCGTTATATATCCAAATATATAAAATCTCAAAATTGAAAACAATCAATTAAACATTTAAACTTATCGATATACTTGCTCACATACACCGCACGATATACTAAACATAACAACCAAAACCAATAGTTCCATCCACCCATATACAAAACTGTAATTCATAGTCTACTAATATATGAATGTGGATTCTCCACTAAGATAGGTGCAAATATGGTAGTGCCTTGCCTAGTGGTGATTCCATTGAGGAAGAGATTCGGGAGCATCCCATGGGAGAGGATGGGGAGTGGCCAAGGGGGTGGGGTCCATGCAGGCGACTAGAATGGCAGATCAACTAGATCTTACAGGTGTAGTATGGCGATTGGCACTGGTGAGGACACGACTAGCCACTAGCAAGGTTAGGAGAGTATGGAAGGACCATGAGTAAGCAGGAGGAGGGTCAAACCCTAGGTATTTAGTAGCAAGAGGGGTGGCATGGGTTATGTGCCAAAACTTTGGGATTTATTAGCCTATGAGTTAATGGGCTGGTAGTGATTAATCGGTCTGGCAACTAATTAATCGGTATGACAACTGATTAATCGATCTAACTCACCAATTAATCGGCATGGTAGACGTTTGAGCCATGTTGTGCCATTAACCTGTTATGGTTTCTATGCTTAGAGTTGAGTTAGTCTAACCATTTGGGTGATGAGTTGGAATGAACATGTCGTACTGATGATAATTAAGTGTGTGAACCTGTTTTCGTAAAGGTAGTGATGAGAGGTCATCAAGGAGTACAGGGTGGGTTGTCTCATTGATGCCGCACTTAGGACCTAAGATCTTGTGTTTGCATTCCAAGACTAGCTAGTACCGCACTCTGGGCTCTGGTAACTCGAGCTCTCTCAGCCTATTATCCTACCTTGTTCTGTGCCGAGGAGTCGTAGTAATACGAAATGTTCATAGGATGTGGTCGGGCCTACAAAGTGGATGAACGGACCAACCGGGATCGGCTAGGGGTCCTGTACAAAATTTCTAAGTCCGAATCGTGAAACATGTCTGGATTATCAATTATGGTAGCGAACTCAGATAGACGACTGTCTTGGGCTAGGGTCATTGTAGGTGAATGTCTATGGCCGAGGTGCATGATGTGCACATGGGGATAAGTGGTGGAAGTGTGTGTGAAGAAGTACACCCCTACATGGTAACTATCTATTCAAATAGTCGCGTCCTCAAATATGGACTACTTGGAGACTTGCATGGTTCATAGATAACTTTAATGGATACTCTAAAATGTGTAATATAAGAGTGAGTGTTATGGACGGCCTTATCGTAGGAAGACGATAGAGGATCCATAGTGGTGTATTGTATGGTGACTAGCTAGATGGACTCGTGTGCCCTCTCTCATAGAGAGACGAGAGAGGAATGATACATTGTAGTAGTCTAGGTTAGCCAAAGGGCAAAGCTGGCATTTCTGCAGTAAACCCCACAATCCCGTTCACTGATACATGATGGATAAGTAGTTCGTTCTGATGTAAGTCTTGCTGAGTACTATCATACTCACTGTTGGTTATTAAAATTTTCATAGAGATAGACATTTCTCTCTTTCCGTTTTCCTCTTGATGTTAACATCGACGGATTAGCTTGGGAACCCAAATAGTAGTCTGGCTCCTCTGGTAGGGTCGTTGTAGTATTTCTAGGCTCTTCCAGCCATTTTTATTAGATGTTTGTACACAGGCATGTAACTTCCGCTTGTCGTTTGTATGCTCTGAATGTTGTGTCATGAGACCCACTTCTTGTAACATTATACTATGTTGGCTCTTTGGAGCCTACTAAATAAATGTTGTGCTGTAGAGTTATGTTGTGATGCCATGTTGTATCTACACAAACCCTATATATTGCGTGTATGTGTGAAATTCATTAGTATGGGGATTCGACACCTAGTTGTGTGCCTATGGTAGCCTGCTCTATAGGAAAATGCCTCTTTGTGCTTCCACTGAGACCTGGTAGCTTGCTACTACTCCGGACACATTGTTTGACCGACATGTATCCTTCTTTGTTATTGTGTCTGTCCCTACGGGGAAATATCACGCAGTGCAATGGAGTCCATGTAGCTTTCTACGACTCGTCTACACACACTGATGACCAACACCTGCATTGTTGGGTTATGTATGCATGTTCCTATACAGTTGTGCCACTTGGGTTTAAAACTAGTTATATCAACATGGGTTCTCTCACATATGCTTGCTAGCGACATAATCATATACATGAGCCAAAAGGCGCAAATGGTCCCGACCAAGGTAAGGTGACAAACCCTGGTGATTATCGTGCGTAAGGCCACAAAGTGATATGATGTGTTACAAGCTAGATTCGTGTGGCCTAGCATCGGGGTCACGAAAACGATATAAGAAGGCTGGAGAGATAGCTCCACAGAAAGTCGTATGGTAGTTTCCCATCATTCCACATCTACAGCAATATTTCATAGATCCTAAGGAAGAAAAGCTCATGTGATGGCATGCGGATAGGGTGAAGCCAGATGATGGAGATATACCAAAGATGAGACACCTCGGAGATTCTAGCCAATGTAGAGCATTAAACGCTGAATATGAATATTTCATAGACGATCCAACGAACATCGTGCTTGGCACTAGTACTAATGGTGGCAACCATAACATCAATCATAGCACATGGCCCGTGTTTGTATGGATGTATAACCTCCCCTTGGAAGTGCATGAAGGCAAAATACATGGACATGACAATTCTTATTCAAGGGATGAGACAACCAGGAAATGATATTAATCGGTGTCTTGGGTTACTAAAAGAGGAGATGCACACGTTATGAACAACACAGCCAAGACATGGGACGCTAGCATAGGAGAGTATTTTAACATGAGAGCACGACTATATCGGTTATGGATATGTTGCGGTCCAGGTGTGCCACAGATATTGCGTATGCACTAGGTGCGTGGATGATACAACATATCATTAGCTATCGATAGATGGCGGGTCTTCAAAAATCGTGTACATGGGGAATCGAAGATGGATCGAGAAGGATGACTTGTGGAAAAAGTGTGGAGATCTATTGAATGGTATGGCCAAAAATTGAGGATATCAACGTTAGGATAGTGGCATTCAAATCGATGATTTTTTAGGTAATAGGAAGAGTGCCCCTCGCCGAGAATGACGAATAAAAAGCTGTCGGAGATGCTACTGAAGTATGGAAAACGAGGTCTGTTTTTTGGGACTTGGGGTACTAGCCCAAACTCAACAAGCCTCATAGCCTTGATCAAATGCATACCACGAAGAATATCCTCGAGAGTTTGCTTGGAACGTTGATGAACATGCTGGAGAAGACCAAGGATGGGCCAAAGGCAAAAAAAGACTTGGAATTTTTGGATATCACGAAAGATCTCCACATGCCTGGTGAAAAGTCGTCGAAAGAGACGGAGACGGATGCGGAGACGGGATGTAGGAGAAAAAAGTAAACAAGAAGGGAGAACAGTGTTGCCCCCCTGTTTTTGCACCTTAGATCCGAAGGAGGTCGATCAATTCCTCAAGTGCCTTGCTGAAATCAAAGTTAGTTCTGAATACTGTGGGAAGATAAGCAGATATCTAGACACCAAGAAAAAAGGTTTAGCTATATGAGGTCTCGCGACTGTCACGTGATGATGACGAAGATATTACTGGTTGCACTTAAAGGGATTTTGGACACACACTTTGATGATACGCTTACTGATCTATGCCACTTTTTCACGCTATCTATCAAGGTGAAGCAACTCAAACGTCTACATGAAGAGATTGTTGTCATACTAAACGAGCTAGAGATATACTTTTTGTTCTGATCGTGGATGACATTATCAACCTAGGGCTGAGATTCTTACACAACATGATGTCATTCGAGAGGATGAATGGGGTCATCAAAGGATTCTTCTATAACATGTCTCGTACGTATGGAAGCATCACCCAGGGCTATATGACCCAAGAGTGCATATCCTTCTGTGAGAATTATCTAGGCATCAAAGATCATATTCTTGGTTCGCCCATCAACAAGCACTTTGGAAGGATCAAAGGACAAGTTTACATCAACGGACGAAGGGAATTGAATGTGTATTGCTCAGGCCGACACGATGACTTTTACATAGCTAACTTAGTAGTTCTACAACACCTAGACGTGCTAAAAGATTTCTTGACATTTCCCAAATCGACCATCGCGAAGAACTACCATAACCGTGGGCTACAAACAATGGATGTTGACGTTATTAAAGAGCACAACTCCACTTTCTTGTGTTGGTTCAAAGTGCGAGTTTGGGCTAATCCCTCGGAAGAGGGTTTTCCGAACGTAATGTTCATATACGCCTTAACACATGGCCCGGCGGTCAACCTCGCGACTTATCAAGCATATGATATGAAAGGATACACATTCCACACGAAGGCCAAAGATATTAAAAGAGAATATTAGAACTCAGGATTGATAATGGAAGCCATGATCGATGATGTAACTAAAAGATACTATAGAGGGGTTGAAGAGATCTGGGATCTTGACTACTTTAGAGTGAATAGCGCAACAATGTTCCGTGTCAGATGGGCTAAGAACATACAAAGAGAAAACCGATAGTTCACTACCATGTGTATACCTGATGCCAATAGCATTAGCGTTAATGCCACCGCCAAAAATGAGCCATGGCTACATGCTAAGAACGTGACACAATGCATATTCATAACCGACCCTCACAATCCCAACCGTGTTGTCATGAGGAGAGGCAAAACGAACATCGTTGGAATGGGTGGAGTCGCCAATGAGGAAGATTACGACCAGTACAGTGGCCCGATAGGTCAAAATAAGAAGTAGGACAACATTACCTAAGGAAGATCGTACTCCCTAGAAAAGTAAAAGTCATGACAAGGGGCTCAATTATTCAACAAAGAACAAAAGAGGAAATAAGAAGATCAGTCTCAAGCATCGTCGCACACACGCTAACAAACTATCATAATTTATGTGTACCTATTTTATCTAAGTACTTAACACCATTATCGATCAAATGATGTCATATATAATATGCACTAACTATTATTAGGAGCTCCTCATAGTGGGAGGAGACGTTCCCATATACTCCGAGGCGTCATCCGAAGGTGCTCAATCATACGGGGTCGGGGGTGTTATTACTACGTAAACAACCCTAATTAGTAGTTAGGAAAAAGAATGAGAAGAATGAAAATTAAAAATTAAAGAAGTTAAAGGAAATATAAAAAG
The DNA here is from genome assembly GCF_904849725.1 of Hordeum vulgare subsp. vulgare. Taxonomy (NCBI): domain Eukaryota; kingdom Viridiplantae; phylum Streptophyta; class Magnoliopsida; order Poales; family Poaceae; genus Hordeum; species Hordeum vulgare. The sequence goes on from NC_058523.1 coordinate 369,075,029, forward strand.
GAAAAATAAAAAATAAAAAGAAAAAGACTTAGCAGTAGCGGTTTTTATCCACACAAGTACTCAACTAACCTATCTGAAAAGTTTATGTAATAAACAAAAGAATTAGCAGTAGCGCGGTTTTGCACGACAAGTGCTATAGCTAACTTAGCTAATGCACATTTTACTTAAATGTGCTATAGGTAAGTTGGCTATAGCCACTCATGTGTCGTTCTTCGCCACTCTCCCAGTCCCCACTCTCTCTCTCTCTCACTCTCGATCCTCCCTCTCTCTCCAAGCGCCGCCGCCCGAGACCTCACCTCCAACGACCTTGGCAACCTTGACCCCGATGTCGTCCCCGACTCCTCAACCTCGACGCCTCTAACCCCACGCTCGACCTCATCCCCAAACCCGAATACGACGCCATCCTAGTTCTCCATCGTCCGTAGTTTTTGCCCCTCCCCATCGACGTCCCTCCATCACCGATGCATCTGCCCTGCTGAAACCTCCTTATCCATTGCTGCCCCTATCCCTCTTCTGAATTGAGGTGACAAATCACTAGCTAGGGTTCATCCAGAATTGGAGGTTTTTAGGGTTCATGTGACTTGTACAAGAGGGGGAAATGAGATAGGTAGAGGATATGAATAGAAATGGCGAAATTTTTGAATGTGCACAAAACTTGAGTTAATTAGATAGTATAACAGAAAATAAGGGTTCTTGTAGGGTTGAACAAATTCAGTTAATTAGATAGTTAAATAGGTAGTAGAAAAAAATCAGTTAATGAGATAGTAAAAATTAGTTAACTGAATCAAACACAATTTCTAAAATTAGATAATAGTTCCTGAAATTAGACAGCTAATTAGATTATAGAGGAGAGTGAGGACAGCAAAATAGCAAAATAAATTGTATTGATGCCCAAATTCAAATGAGATACTTGCTGTCCAAATGAAAATGAGTCAAAACTAGCAAAATAAATTGTTTTCATGCCCAAATTCAAATGAGATGCTTGATGCCCAAATGAAAAGGACTCAAAACTATTAGAATAAATTTTTTTCATGCCCAAATTCAAATGTGATGCTTGCTCCCCAAATGAAAATGAGATTCGAGCTCATGTTCGACCATCCTAGCAATTGATCCATGACTCTTTTCAGTATGATTCCCTTTGGTGAAATGAAGTGTATGTTACATTCTAATGCCCTATACTTTGTTTGTGTATTTTAAGTTCCGATAGCTTGCTGTTTGTTGTGCGCAAAATGCTATGTTGCTGTTTTGGACAAATTGCATTGCACTTTTGTTTTGATCATTGTTGGACTACAGTTCATTGTATTTTCATGATTTTCATGTCCATTCCAACTAAAATTACATTTTCTATCCAGTGGAAAACTTGGAGTGCCAAGATTTTTCCTCTATCCTTCCTCAAATCCTGATATATCATCATTTCATTGTGTATCTAGTCGTGAGTGCCCCGAGAGATTCGTAGCTCCAAATGTGACATTCTTTATATGGTTTTGCATCCTTTTCATGTGTAGCATATACTTTTTACATATTCATGCATGCACAAATAATTAATCTTGATGTTCTATGTAGAATGTTAAAGAACTAAATAACTTGCATGAGAAAGGTGACTAGTGTAGGATTCTCATGCTATATTCCACGCATGATCATACATCATACTTGTTTGTGCATTATGCCATGGTTGTGTGCTTATTTGATGTTGTTATTTATTTTGTATAGTAATGGGTGATGAGAATAAGTTTGAGGAACCTATCGAGAATGTTTTCGTGGAGCAAGATTACTATCTCACTAAAGAAACACAAGTCAAGCTGATCATTACCCTTGATACAATTTCTAATTGTGCCATGCTAGTTGTCTCGTTTCTATCGCGATGTCTCATTGCCAACCACTTGTCTATCAAGCCTTGCAATATGCCATGAAAATCCTCTAACCCTTCACATCCTAGTACACCATTGCTTGGCTAAGTTACTGTGTGCTCAGCCATTCTTATAGCGTTGCTAGTTTCACGTGCAGGTTGTTCCACCTTTGCCGCCATAGTTTCCGTTTACTCGTGTTATGTTCCATACTGAGCACTCCTAATATGCTTGGGGTTGTTATGGGGACCCCCTTTATCATTCATTTTGGGATAAAAGTATTTTGCCAAAGCCTAACATTTGTACTACATTTGCTAATAGCTAATTTAAATTGCATATAGAGTAGCTACCCCATGCATAATTAATCTACTAACTAGCCAAATGCTCCTCATGAGTGTTGGTACAAACGGGCTGCTTGCGGGGCCGCCACGAGCAAACTCGGGGATTTGTTTTACTCGTAGCTAGACCCATCTGGTTGTGCCCTAAGAACAAGATATGCGCGGCTCCTATTGGTATTTGTCCTGCTGGGTTCTCTTGCTGGATTTGTTTTACCTTTAATGAATTTCTTGTGCATCGGGATTCCAAGGATACTTTGGGTTATCTTGAGGTTGAGGTTTTCTACGGTAGCTTGTGGCTAGTTTGTGTTGGAGCACCCTACATGGTTAAATCTTTCGGAATGCCATGCCCGCAGTTATGTGGCAACTTGGAAATTGTTTAACACCCGGTTATAACAAACTTGAAGTAAAATCAATTAAAGTACACCAACCAAGTGTGTAACCGTGATCGTCTTTTTTTGACGGATTTCGGGAAGAGAACACAGTGGGGTTATGTTTGAATTGTAAGTAGGTGTTTAGGGTCACTTCTTCATCATAACTAGTCACGTCTGTTTATCCATAGATTCTCATCTTATTCTTGTACTCGTAAGTTATCCACTTAAACGTGCTTAGAGGTGCAAACCTCACCACTTAACCATGATGTCATCAACGTTCTTGTTTTGTTTTCATTGATAGAATGTTGGCCTAAGGCGTGAGGATGTTGATAGAATGTGGGACATATCAAGTGTTGTGGGTCTAAGAACGTTTTTGTTTGCATGGAAACTTGATACGATGTGTTGTGGGCCCGAGGCCATTTTTGTTTGCTCGTAAACCAACTTCGAGTGGCCTATGTTTTTCTGGAATGCTGATTCATTTTCGTTCCGGCAAATTTCAGTCGCTCGATATGTGCCATTTTTAGCATAGGTCATGCCAAATTTTTCCGTGAATTTTGACATTATGTGTGCATCAAAGTAGACATAACGAGTGCCCAAGATTTGTGTGGACGGGAATGAAATGACAGCCAAGAAAACATAGGCCATTTTTATGTCATTATTCATTTTATTGTATAATGCTGGAGATTTAAATGACTAGACTGAACCTTAGGAAACATGGCCAACAACGACGAAGCCGGAGGTTCTCGCACCCAAGAAGGAGAACCACACACTTACCTCACGATTGGCGACACTGTTGGTGGCGCCGACACGGACGACACCAATGCCCCCAACAGCGACACTAAGACGACCACTTATGATGTAGCTAAGGACACCATGGAAGGTGGTACCTCCCAAGCCAATGAAGGAAACAATGCAAAGAGGGAAGGAAAGAAGGGAAAGAGGACACGACGCCAAAATAAGCTCGACACCGAAAGACTAGTGATCATGGCGGTGCACGAAGGCGAGTTCGATCCAATAGAGCCGCGAGAAGTGGTAGGGACGTACACCAACCAACTAGCATGCACCTATGGGATACTGCTATCATCAAAAACTAAAAAATACAGAAGAAGGAAACTTTGCATCACCTGCTCCTAACTTCGTAGCACGCAAGATTCATGTTCCCTCGTTGGGATAAAAAGGTCGACCCGTGGGATGATCCTGCCATGAAGAAAATAAACAGCTAAGCCCTAGTAAAGTTCAGCAACGCATTGAGAGCCTAGAAAACAAGGGTGAAAAAGTTGATTGAAGTAGACCATCAAACCTACACCCATATTAAAGAAGACAATCCGACAATTTCGGAAGAGGACTTTGAAAAGTTCAAGGAACTTGCGCTGAAGAAGTTACCCAAGCGAGCTCTGAGAAAGGCAAGCAGCTTCAGGCAAGGAACATGGGGAACCACCGCCTCGGAAGTCGTGGTTACATGGGCAAGAGGCCCGTGTGGGCTAAGGAGGACGCGAAACGTGAACGTGTGGGGCTCCCGGACCCCTTGGATGAGTGCACAGACCTACAGGAGCATGACTTCATTGGGTCCCGATTCTCATCGGAACCTATAAAAAGGAATTTTACACAGACGGACTTATGAGGGAATTCATGAGAATACTGGTAATTATCATTTTACCACCTTATATTAGCTTGTGATCAAGTAAACTATGTGCTAGTCACATTTGTAATTGTTTCACGCTCATTTTACATAGAGAGAAAAACAAACTTGCAGCCGAAAGTGACTTGTCGACTCACTCATCTGCGAAGTACAAGCGGGACACCCGTTTCTACCGAGCCATCAATGTAATGATGGGACACCCGGTGGAAAGGCGGTCACGGTATGGAAGTGTACACGCCACCGATGACGATGCAACGTGGAAGTACTACTATAGGGAGGACGTCAAGACCAAAAAGCAGAGGCGGAAGTTAAGTGAAGTGACTATCAACGAGAGGGTGGCACAGGCGATTGAGAAAAACAAAGCTGAAATCGTAGCTGAGGCAACCCTGGAAGCGGTAACTGTGTGCAAAAATAATGTGGCAGATGCGTTGACAAGCTTGATTCCAACTATGGTCAGTTGGGTGCAACAAAATCCACACCGCCCCAACTGATTTTCCTATGCCCACCTTCACTTGGATCAACTCATTCAACTTCGCACCCACACCCGTACCTTCTATATGGAGACCACACCCACATCTACTCCAGCAGCACCTGGTCCCACACCAACTCATGCACCTGCACGCTATGATAGCAGCATGTGATCCGTCTCTGGCTTGAATGTCGGGATGTCGACATTGGTCAAGCTCGATGCCGTCACGGTAAATACGCGTCGTACGCTCGTCAACATAACTAATTAATCTTTAGTTCTTTTGCCTTTAGGATCTTTGAAGCTACACACATGTCATATCAGGCCGACTCCATTCCATGCACCTTCCTCTAGCACAAGAATGGCGGGTTGGTGGATGTGGGGAAAGCTACTATAATGAAGCCCAAGGATCTCTTGTTCCATGGCTGACAGATGCCCGATAATGTCTTAAGGGTCTCCGTGGTGAGTATGAAATAGGGCTATGACGGTTTATGTATTCCTATACAAATCGATGGAGAGGAGGACAAGACACCGACGAAGCTTGGCGAATCAAAAAAAAATCATTCCTGTGGCCGAACAATCTTCTTCATTTGGAGGTGGTCGGGAGCACACCAACAAGACCTGATAAAGGTATGACCACAACCCCACCTACACATTGGGTGAGGGTGAGCGACACGAGGAAGGGGGTCCAAATGTTCCGAAGCTCATGACGTTTGCCACATGGATGAGGATATGGATCATGACATGGAGGACGAGGACCCTCTCTAGGAGCTCAATATCGACGCCTATGACGATGTAGTGACGAGTCACCCATATGATCATGAGTTGGAGGTGGAACGTCCTCGGGAGTGCAAGAAGTCTTTGTTCATGCAAGCATCACAGGACAACCCTCCTGTTGCCTCCTCAACCCAAGCTCAATGAAGTCAAGGTCATGCAATGTTGAGCCCGACGACACTGGGGGCGGTTATCAAATAGGTTCTAACTGACCCACCAGCACTTGAGCCCACCAAGAAGAAGCAGAGGAATAGAGCGGTGAAGAAAGTCCCGACTGCAGCCAAAGCTGTCAAAGTGGCTTCTAGTAGCCCGCCGCCTCCGCAGACCTGGGTTGCGGACATTGTAATGATGAAAGGTCCGCCATCTATCCATATCGCGAGAGATCCAATGGTAGCGAAGGATGTGCTATCCTCCATTATAGGGAAGCTCTGGAGACTGTATGACCATGTGTTGACGATGGATACAAGCCTCCTCACCTCAAATGATCCATGATACCCACTTTATATGGTCCATGTGTCGTGTCATGGCAAGGAGTACGTCCACGACTGCCATGCAAACCTGATATTCATGTAATTTGACTACATCTTCGAGATGTTTCTAACGAGGCACATCAATTTTATGTTTGTTCGGCTTTATGCGCTGCATATGAACATCATCGCCAAGAGAGAGAAAATTAGTGGTCTTGCGGTTGCGGACCCGTACTACATGCATGAGGGCTTCTTGCCAATAGACGAAGCCAACCATAAATATACGATGGAGTGCATCGAAGAGCTCATGGTCAACAATGAGGACAAGGAAGTGATTCTCGAACCATAACATCCCGGTTAAGTCTTGTATCCGCGGATAGCCACTATAGCACATACATCTTTTCATGCATTTCAATCATTACTATGCACGCATGAAGGCTACTTGATTGTGTATTTATTTATGCAACAACGGGCGCCTTCATTGTTGTTCACCCGCATTGCACCCACACTTTGTATTTGGAACCGTCCATGACCATAAAGAAGAAAGATTACACACACATCAGGTATTCTTTGGACAGAGCTCTCCTGGGCTTCAACGTGCGGGGTGGCAGCATCCGATTCAAGAAGACATATGGCGGAACGGTGTGTTTCGGCCATAAGCTGTTGCGTCCAGCAACCGTAAAAAGTAATAAGGATGGATTCTACATCATCCATCTAATGTTAGAGTATAGAAAGGAACAACAATCACTTCGCATGGCATCTCCATTTGATGCCCATATCTAGAGATGGACCAAAGCCTTAGGAACCATACCGAATCATCAATTACGAAATGAATTCTACCGCATCCAGCATGAAATTGTGTCCATCATCATGAAAGACGTCATCGAAGTGAATGGGATGTCCTACGGTGGTCCAATATTGTGGCCAAATGTTCGAATCGCATAGCCCTACTACATCAGGACCACACTCCTTTCACCAAGCTTGGGTCCATCCTTCTAGATATGGATGGATGTGACGAGTGCACTGCTTCATAGATGACACTGTGTCTATTTAATTAGTTGTTACTTTCTCTACAATCTAAACTTTGAATTTCTCCATACGACGTAACTATTAGATGTAAACGCTACCGCACTCTAGTTAGTTAGTTTGGGTACGATGAATTTTATTAACGATGTTTATGCTGCTTCTATTTGCTAACTCTTTCTCTCTGCAGGCCAATGTCGTATATTATGTTGTGTATTATCATTGAATTCACTTGATGGTATATGCATGTCTGACAGGTATATAGATCATTGATGGCGAGGTGGTATGCCGTGTACATGGGGAGGGTTCCTTGAGTGTGCAGGAGTGGCTAGAGTGTCAGGCCCAAGTGTATCGCTTACCGGGTGACAGCTGTCGGAATAGGGGCTCCGACCCAGAACGGTTCGAACACTAGGGTGTGCTCGCTCTCCTACCCTGTTCTTCCTCTCAACCTCTCGGCAACTCTTCGATGGCTCAAGCTAAGTAAGAAGCACAAGAACACTCGCATAATTTACCCATGTTCAGGCCACCTTGCGGTGTGAAATCCTACTCTTGCTTGTCTGGATTTCTTGAGGTGGGAGACGAGTACAAAGCAGGGTTCTTACCCTAATCGAGTTGGTGGATACCCTTGCTACGGAGGCCGGACCTCCCTGTTATACAGGCCTTGGTCCTCTTCCCCCACCCCCAGAACACACACTTGGCGGGAAGGGTTGCCACAATGTCCATTTTGAAAGGGCACAGGGCTACAGCCTACCCTGACAAAGGTGGTCTTCGCGTGTGAAAGCTCTTCGCCATTACGCGCTGGTGAGATCGCGGGTGATCTTCGTCCTGTCAAGCCCCCAGCCTTGGTTCTCTTGCACCAATTAGGAAACCTTTGGGATCCTTTGGGAACACACGTGCTGGCTCTACTCCCTTATCACCAAAGGGGAAAAGCCTTTGTATCCATGCTTGCTGGCACTGACCCTGATACCGTTCTGCATGGCTCACGTCACCCACGTGAGGAGGTAGGACCGTGTGACCCCGGCGAGATGCCCTTGGTTAGCCTGCCCCATGCGAGCCCTGGGGGCGGCGATATGAGGTGGCTTCACGAGGCAGACCTCAAGGGTAATGGCCTCGCAAGGAACTCTGTTGGCCCCTGGCAACATTCGATGATCTGTACCTCACAAGGAGGGGGCTCGCAAGGGTCAAATTCCTGGGCCTTGGCGGGGAGCATTCCCGGGCTCACAACATGTGTCATGTCGTGGGCCGCATACATGAGGGCCTGGGTACCCCTAGTCCCAGGACCCTGACAGTAGCCCATGAGCCCGCTGCGTGCACAACCACGCCAGTCGGAAGGTGAAATGGTGTGGGCTCTCACCACCTGCGGGCCATGCCGAAAGCATGGCACGCGACAGGGCATGGAGCACCCGCCTTACCACATTGTTTTGGCATCTGCCCCCGCTGACATAAACTGGGCACGCGGGATGAAGCCACTATTACCCACCTTCATGCCACACCCTCCTTGCGGCATCTTCTTCATGTGCATGAGACTGCACCAGATCCAATGTTCATGAAAGCCACCTCCTCACTCCTCTTGCGGCTTTGGCCCACGGATGGCGCCTGCCAGCTGATATGTCTCCATCGTATCTACTTCTCCGAACTCTTTTGCCCTTGTTTTGGACTCTAATTTGCATGATTTGAATGGAACTAACCCGGACTAACACTGTTTTCAGCAGAATTGCCATGGTGTTGTTTTTGCGCAGAAATAAAAGTTCCCGGAATGACCTGAAAATTTATGGAGAATTTTTCTGGAATTTATGAAAAATACTGGCACAAGAATCAACGAAGGAAGTGGAGCCGTGAGCCCACAAGCCCACCAGGCACGGCCCCCCTGGCCGTGCCTGGCAGGCTTGTGGAGCCCACGACGCTCCACCGCCTCCAAATCCAGCTCTATTTAGTCCGTCTTGCCCGGAAAAAAATCAAGGAGAAGAGTTCATCGAGTTTTACGATACGGAGGCGCCGCCACCTCCTGTTCTTCATCTGGAGGGCAGATCTGGAGTCCTTTTTGGGCTCCGGAGAGGGGAGATCGTCGCCATCGTCATCATCAACCTTCCTTCATCACCAATTCCATGATGCTCTTCACCGTTCGTGAGTAATCTCATCGTAGGCTTGCTGGACGGTGATGGGTTGGATGAGATCTATCATGTAATCGAGTTAGTTTTGACGGGGATTGATCCCTGGTATCCACTATGTTGTGAGATTGATGTTGCTACTACTTTTCCATGCTTAATGCTTGTCACTAGGGCCCAAGTGCCATGATTTCAGATCTGAACCTATTATGTTGTCGCCAATATATGTGTGTTTTAGATCCTATATTGCAAGTTGTAGTCACCTACTATGTGTTATGACCCGGCAACCCCGGAGTGACAATAGGCGGAACCTGTCCCAGAGATGACCATAGTATGAGGAGTTCATGTATTCACCAAGTGTTAATGCGTTGGTCCGGTTCTTTATTAAAAGGAGAACCTTAATATCCCGTAGTTTCCATTAGGACCCCGCTGCCACGGGAGGGATGGACAATATATGTCATACAAGTTCTTTTCCCTAAGCACGTATGACTACATACGGAATACATGCCTACATTAGATTGACGAACCGGAGCTAGTTACTTATCTCTCTGTGTTATAACTGTTGCATGATGAATAGGATCCGGCATAATCATCCATCACCGATCCAATGCCTACGAGTCTTTTACTACTGGTCCTTGCTATGTTACTTTGTCGTTACTGCTGTCACTGCTGCTACTGTTACTCTGTTGCTACTGCGGTTACTCTGTTGCTACTGGTTACTGTTGCTACTGATGCTATCACCCTACTTTGCTACTGACACTTTGCTGTAGATACTAAATCTTTCAGGTGTGCTACTGTTGCCGGAGAAGCACAACTATATTCTCTGAGTCACTAGGGATTTACGTCTGCTGGTCACTATGAGGAATCCGATAGATCCAAGAACTAAAGTCTTGCACTCCACTATGAGGACAGGTAAGGAACTGGCATCTAGCTCTCCACTTGATTCACCTTCAGTTATGAGTAAGTTTGCGACACCACCTCCTGCTGGAAATCTTGATATTTCCCTTGTGCTTGATTATGCTACTTCTGCTGCCCATGATGCTTATGATGATGCTATTTTTGATACTGCTTTTCCTGATGATGCTATGCTCGATACTGCTTTGCCACTTGGTGCATTCCTTGATGCACAAATTGCTAGGGTTGCTGCTAAATGTGATGATACTTCTGAAACTGCTGATACTATTGAAGTAGAACCTGTTATTATGCCTGAATTGCCTGTTATGCCTGAGCGTTATGTTATGGAGGGAGAGATAGCTGAGGATTTTCTTGCGTGTAAGGATAGCTATGATGTTGAGAAATTACTTCTCAAGTGGGAAGAAAAATCTCTGAACGCTAGGATGAAATACGACCCCAAGTTTGCTACTTCGCCTATCTTTGTGACCGATAAGGATTATGAATCCTTTGTCGACCCTGAGTTAATCAATTTGGTCGAATCTGATCCTTTTCACGGTTATGAGTCTGAAACGCTTGTAGCCCATCTTACCAAAGTGCACGATATAGCCACCCTATTCACGAGTGAGGAAAAGATCCGCCACTACTATATCCTTAAGTTGTTTCCTTTCTCACTAAAGGGTGATGCTAAGACCTGGTTCACTTCTCTTTCTCCTGGTTGTGTGCGTAGCCCCCAGGATATGGTCTACTACTTCTCTGAAAAATATTTCCCTGCCCATAAAAAGCAAGCTGCCTTGCAGGAAATATACAACTTTGCTCAAGCTGAAGAAGAGAGTCTCCCACAAGCTTGGGGGAAGCTTATCCAGCTACTAAATGCTTTGCGTGATCACCCTCTTGAGGAGAATGAAATACTTGCTATCTTCTATAATGGACTTACCGATGCTTCTAGAGACCACCTAGATAGTTGTGCTGGTTGTGTTTTTAGGGAACGAACCCTAGAACAAGCTGAGATCCTATTGAATAATATCTTGTGCAATAAGAATGCTTGGACTATTCCCGAACCACCTCCTAAGCCAACTCCGAAGAAAATAGGTATTCTATTCCTCAGTCGTGAAGATATGCAAGAAGCTAAGAAATCTATGCGAGAGAAAGGCATTAAATCTGAAGATGTCAAAAATCTACCACCTATCGAAGAGATCCATGGTCTTGATAACCCGATACACGTAGTAGAAGTAAATTCTCGGCGTAGGTTTGATGAGAGTGATATTCCTTTTGATAAACCTGCTACCCTATGCCTAGATAAATTTGATAACTTTGTTGCCAAACAATAATGCTTCAATGATTATGTTAGCAGACAATTGGAACAGAATGCTCGTATGCTTAGTCATTTAAGGGCTTGTGTGGACAGAAATGTCAATGATCTTAAGCTTCTGAGTAAACATGCCTCTATGGTTACTACTCAAGTAGAACAAGTACTTAAAGCTCAGAATGACTTGCTCAATCAGCTGAATGACAATTCTGTCAGAGTCGTTGATACGTCTGCAACGTATCTATAATTTTTGCATGCCTTTTATATATTTTATGGGACTAACTTATTAACTCAGTGCCAAGTGCCAGTTCCTGTTTTTTCCATGTTTTTGACCCCTTTCATAGGAGGATTTTGAATGGAGTCCAAACGGAATGAAACTGCCAAAAACTTTTTTTCCGGAACAGAAAAAGATCGGAGAGCCGAAGAATCAGGACAGGGGCCCACCAGGGACCCCACAAGCCCTCATGGCGTGGCCAGGTGGGAGGTCGCGGCCCCCTGGCTTGTGGGCTCCCTGAGGCCCCCTTTGCCCTAGATTTTGCGCCTATATATCCCCAAAAATTCCACAAAACATCAGGAGATCATCGAAAGTACTTTTCCACCTCCGCAAGCTTCTGCCTCTGGAAGATCCCATCTGGGGCATGTTCTGGTGCCCTGTCGGAGGGGCGATTCGGATACGGAGGGCTTTTTCATCAACACCATGACCTCTCCGGTGATGCGTGAGTAGTTCACCATAGACCTACGGGTCCATAGCTAGTAGCTAGATGGCTTCTTCTCTCTCTTGGATCTTCAATACAAAGTTCTCCATGATCTTCATGCAGATCTATCCGATGTAATCTTCTTTTGCGGTGTGTTTGTCGATATCCGATGAATTGTGGATTTATGATCAGATTATCTATGAATCTTATTTGAGTTTCTTCTGATCTCTCTTATGCATGATTTCATATCCTTGTAATTCTCTTCGAGTTGTGGGTTTTGTTTGGCCAACTAGATCTATGATTCTTGCAATGGGAGAAGTGCTTGGTTTTTGGTTCATACCGTAAGGTCACCTCACCCAGTGATAGAAGGGGTAGCGAGGCACACATCGTGTTGTTGACATCAAGGGTAAAAAGATGGGGGTTTCATCATTTGTTTGAGATTATCCCTCTACATCATGTCATCTTGCTTAAGGCGTTACTCTGTTCGCCATGTACTCAATACACTAGATGCATGCTAGATAGCGGTCGATGTGTGGAGTAATAGTAGTAGATGCAGAAAGTATCGGTCTACTTGTCTCAGACGTGATGCCAATATGTATGATCATTGCCTTAGATATCGTCATGACTTTGCGCGGTTCTATCAATTGCTCGACAGTAATTTGCTCACCCACCGTGATATTTTCTATTTTGAGAGAAGCCTCTAGTGAACACTATGGCCCCCGGATCTACTCCACACCATATTTTCAGCCTTACACTTTTCACTTCGTTGCACCTTCCCCCTTCAGATCTCACTTTGCAAACAATCTTGAAGGGATTGACAACCCCTTTGAAGCGTTGGGTGCAAGCTCGTGTGTGTTTGCGCAGGTACTCTGGACTTGACGAGACCCTCCTACTGGATTGATACCTTGGTTCTCAAACTGAGGGAAATACTTACTGCTCCTTTGATGCATCACCCTTTCCTCTTCAAGGGAAAAACAACGCAAGCAAGTCTCCGTCAACGTGTCAATTTCTGGCACTGTTGTTTGAGAAGTAGCAAGAAGGATTTCTGGCACCGTTGACGGGGAGGAAGATCAAGTCAAGAACTCATCCAAGTAGGTGTCGCAAACTCATCTCTTGCATTTAGATTGTTTGCAAGTTGCCTCTCGTTTTCCTGTCCCCCACTTCACCAATTTGCCTTTTTCGTTTGCCTTTTTTGTTTGCCTTTTTGTTCGCCCTTTTTCTCGCTTGCTCTTTGTTCGCTTGTGTGCTTGCTTGCTTTGCCGAAGTAACCATAGCTGAAAACACCAAACTTTGTGACGTCTCGAATACTAATAACAGTGATTTTGTTAGTACTCCGATTGCTCCCGCCACTAGTGCGGAGTTATACGAAATCAATGCCGCTGTGCTGAATCTTGTTATGAAAGAGCAATTCTCCGGCCTTCCTAGTGAAGATGTCGCATCCCATCTGAATACCTTCATTGACCTTTTCGATATGCAAAAGAAGAAAGATGTGGATAATGATGTGATTAAATTGAAGCTTTTTCCTTTCTCGTTGCGAGATCGCGCAAAAACTTGGTTTTCTTCTTTGCCCAAAAATAGTATCGATTCTTGGGATAAGTGCAAAGATGCTTATATATCCAAGTATTTTCCGCCGGCTAAGATCATCTCTCTCCGTAATGATATCATGAATTTCAAGAAACTTGATCATGAACATGTTGCACAATCTTGGGAGAGAATGAAATTAATGATTAGAAATTGTCCCGCTCATGGCTTGAGTCTCTGGATGATTATTCAAATCTTTTACGCTGGCTTGAATTTCCCTTCTAGAAATATCTTGGACTGCGCCTCAGGTAGAACGTTCATGGAAATCACGTTAGGGGAGGCCACAAAGCTCCTAGACAACATCATGACGAACTACTCTCAGTGGCACACTGAAAGGTCACCTACTAGTAAGAAGGTACACGCTATAGAAGAAATTAACTCGTTGAGTGCTAAGATGGATGAGTTAATGAAATTGGTTGCTAGTAGAAGTGCTCCTTTAGATCCTATTGATATGCCCTTGTCTTCTTTGATTGAGAGTAGCAACGCTAGCTTGGACGTTAATTTTGTTGGTAGGAATAATTTTGGCAACAACAATGCTTTTAGAGGAAACTATGTTCCTAGGCCTTTTCCTAGTAACTCCTCTAATAATTTTGGCAACTCCTACAACAATACTCATGGAAATTACAATAGATTACCCTCTGATCTAGAGAGTAATATCAAAGAGTTCATCAACTCTCAAAAGATTTTCAATGCGTCCATAGAGGAAAAGCTACTCAAAATTGACGATTTGGCTAAGAGCGTTGATAGAATGTCTAGTGATGCTGATGCTTTGAAAGTTAGATGTGCTCCTCCCAAGATCAACATGGATGAAACTTTGAAAGCTATGCGTGTTTCCATGATTGAGAGCCCAGAAAGAACCGCCCAAATTCATGCTAGACATGAATGGCTTAAAAAGGCGTGTTCTCGTGATAAGAATCACGAAGATCATAAAGTGCTTGCTGTGACTCCCATTGAATCTTTGTTTTCTTGGGTCAAACCTAATGATTTTGGGGCTGGATATGAATCCACTTTGGTTGAACAGTGCCCCAATGATTCGGAGTCCATCTATCTTGATGCTAAAACCATTGAAAGTGGAGTAGAAGATATTAAAACTTTGAGTATTAATGAAATCACTACTATGGATTTCAAGGAATTCAATTATGATTTTTTCTCCTTGATTGAATGCATTTCCTTGATGCAATCCATGTTAAACTCCCCACATGCTTATAGCCAAAACAAGGCCTTTACCGATCATATCGTCGAAGCTATGATAAAATCTCTTGAAGAGAAACTTGAATTGGAAGTCTCTATCCCTAGAAAGCTTCATGATGAGTGGGAACCTACTATCAAAATCAAAATCAAAAACTATGAATGCAATGCTTTGTGTGATTTGGGTGCTAGTGTTTCCGCAATTCCAAAGTCTTTATGTGATGTTCTGGGTTTTAATGAGATTGAAGAGTGTTCTCTTAATTTGCATCTTGCTGATTCTACTGTCAAGAAACCCATGGGAAGGATCAATGATGTTCTTATTATTGCAAATAAGAACTATGTACACATGGATTTCATTGTGCTTGACATTGATTGCAATCCTACATGCCCTATTATTCTTGGTAGACCTTTCCTAAGAACTATCGGTGCAATCATCGATATGAAGGAAGGGAATATTAGATTTCAATTTCCTTTAAGGAAGTGCATGGAACACTTTCCTAGAAAGAAAATAAGATTGCCTTATGAATCCATGACGAGGGCCACTTATGGTTTGTGCACCAAAGACGACGATACGTGATTCTATCGCTTTTATGCATAGCTAAGGGCGTTAAACAATAGCGCTTGTTGGGAGGCGACCCAATGAACTTATATTTTTCTTTCTGTTTTGTTGCGTCCACACCATCATAATTCTGTTGTGATTGTGTTTTTTGTGTTTCTTTTTGTGTTTGAGCCAAGCAAAACCTTTATGACTAGTCTTGGTAACGGTTGTTTGATCATGCTGGAAAAAGACAGAAAATTTTCGCTTATGAGATGATTTTTCATTTTTTTCAGAAAGAGATTTTGAGTTGATTCTTTTTCTGCTGGTTGATATGCCTTTTTCCCAGGCAGTCGTAATTTTTGTAGATTTTTTGAGGTAACATAAGTATACTAAGTATACAGATTGCTACAAACTGGTCTGTTTTTGACAGATTCTATTTTTGTTGAGTTGGTTGCTTGTTTTGATGAAACTATGGTAAGTATCGGGGGGTACTAGCCATGGAAAAGTGAGAATATAGTAGCCCAAGACCAATATATATAATTCAAGTTTGCTACAGTACCAAAATAAGTGGTAGTTTGTTTTCTTGTGCTAATGTTATCACGAGTTTCTGTTTAAGTTTTGTGTTGTGAAGTTTTCATGTTTTGGGTGATGTTCTCATGGACAAAGAGATAAGGAGTGGGAAGATATCAAGCTTGGGGATTCCCAAGCCATCCGAAGCCAGATTCAAGGACACGAAAAAGCCTAAGCTTGGGGATGCCCCGAGAAGGCATCCCCTCTTTCTTCTTCAATCCATTGGTCACATTACTTGGAGCTATATTTTTATTCACCACATGATATGTGTTTTGCTTGGAGCGTCTTGTATCTTAGGAGTCTTTTCTTTTTGTTGTGTCACAATCATCCTTGCTGCACACCTTTTTGAGAGAGAGAGAGAGACATGTACTCATCGTGATTTTGCTAGAATGCTCATAGTGCTTCACTTATATCTTTTGAGCTAGATACGTTTGCTCTATGTGCTTCACTTATATCTTTTAGAGCACGGCGGTGCTTGACTTGGTACTTGGCTTATGCTATGAAAGTAGTCCCAAAGGTTATAGGTACCCAAAGAGGATGCAAAAACCTCCATCTTCATGTGCATTGAGTAGAAAGAGAAGTCTTGATTCCTCTCAATTAGTTTTGAGACGTGGATTTGGTAATATAATGAGCTATGTTAGTAGGGTGTTGTGAATCTAGAAATACTTGTGTTGAAGTTAGTGATTACCGTAGCATGCACGTATGGTGAACCGCTAAGTTAGGAAGTCGGAGCATAATTGATCTATTGATTGTCATACTTTGTGTTGAGGTCGGGATGGCGCGATGGTTAACACCTACCAACCCTTCCCATTGGAGTATGCGTTTAGCACTTTGTTTCGATTACTAATAAAAATTTCGCAATAAGTATGTGAGTTCTTCATGACTAATGTGAGTCCATGGTATAGATGCACTTTCACCTTCCACCATTGCTAGCCTCTCTAGTGCCGTGCAATTCTCGCCGGTGCACAAACCCACCATATGCCTTCCTCAAAACAGCCACCATACCTACCTACTATGGCATTTTCATAGCAATTCCGAGATATATTGCCATGCAACTCCCATCATTTCGTCTCATGACTTGTGTCGTCACTCTCATATTGCCATTGCATGATCGTAAGATAGCTAGCGAGATGTTTCAACGTCATACGCCATGCTAGATCATTGCACATCCCGGTACACTGCCGAAGGCATTTCCTATAGAGTCATCATCATTTTGAGCTTTGAGCTGTGAGTAAATAAAAGTGTGATGATCATCATTATTAGAGCATTGTCCCATGTGAGGAAATAAATAAATAAATAAAACGAGGTCAAACAGCCCAAAAATAAAAAAGAGAAAAAAAAGAGGCCCAAGAGCCCAAATAAAAAAAAGAGAAAAAGAGAGAAGGGACAATGCTACCATCTTTTTCCACACTTGTGCTTCATAATAGCACCATGTTCTTCATGATTGGGAGCTTCTTGTTTTGTCACTACCATATTCTAGTGGGAATCTTCATTATATAACTTGGCTTGTATATTCCAATGATGGGCTTCCTCAAAATTGCCCTAGGTCTTCGTGAGGAAGCAAGTTGGATGCACACCCACTAGTTCCACTTTTGAGCTTTCACATACTTATAGCTCTAGTGCATCTCTTGTATGGCAATCCGTACTCATTCACATTGATATCTATTAATGGGCATCTCCATAGCCCTTTGATACGCCGAGTCAATGTGACCATCTCCTCCTTTTTGTCTCACAACCACCACCACACTCTATTCCACTTATAGTGCCATATCCATGGGTCACGCTCATGTATTGCGTGATAGTTATAAAAAGTTTAAGAAAGTAAGAGTGTGAAAAGAATTACTTGGCCAATACCGTGGTTGTGCATGATTTACATTCGTTGTGTGAGGATGATGGAGCATAGCCAGACTATATGATTTTGTAGGGATAACTTTCCTTGGCCTTGTTATTTTGAAAGTTCTTGATTACCTTGCTAGTTTGCTTGAAGTATTATTGTTTTCATGTCAATAGAAAACTATTGTTTCTAATCTTACGGATCTGAACATTCATGTCACGTGAAAGAAGTTGCAAAGGACAACTATGCTAGGTAGCATTCCACATAAAAAAATTCATTCTTTATCACTTCCCTACTCGAGGACGAGGAGGAGTTAAGCTTGGGGATGCTTGATACGTCTCCAACGTATCTATAATTTTTGATGGTTTCCTGCTATTATCTTGTCAAACTTTGTATGTTTTGCATGCCTTTTATATATTTTTTGGGACTAACTTATTAACTCAGTGCCAAGTGCCAGTTCCTGTTTTTTCCATGTTTTTGACCCCTTTCAGAGGAGGATTTTGATTAGAGTCCAAAGAGAATGAAACTGCCAAAAGGAATTTTTCCGGAACAGAAAAAGATCGGAGAGCCGGAGAATCAGGGCAGGGGCCCACCAGGGACCCCACAAGTCCTCATGGCGCGGCCAGGTGGGCGGTTGCGGCCCCCTGGCTTGTGGGCTTCCTGAGACCCCTTTGCCCTAGGTTTTGCGCCTATATATCCCCAAAAATTCCACAAAAAATCAGCACATCATCAAAAGTACTTTTCCGCTGCCGCAAGCTTCTGTCTCCGTAATATCCCATCTGGGGCACGTTCTGGTGCCCTGCCGGAGGGGGGATTCGGATACGGAGGGCTTCTTCATCAACACCATGACCTATCCGATGATGCGTGAGTAGTTCACCATAGACCTACGGGTCCATAGCTAGTAGCTAGATGGCTTCTTCTCTCTCTTGGATCTTCAATACAAAGTTCTCCCTGATCTTCATGGAGATCTATCCAATGTAATCTTCTTTTGTGGTGTGTTTGTCGAGATCCAATGAATTGTGGATTTATGATCAGATTATCTATGAATCTTATTTGAGTTTCTTCTGATCTCTCTTATGCATGATTTCATATCCTTGTAATTCTCTTCGAGTTGTGGGTTTTTTTTGGCCAACTAAATCTATGATTCTTGCAATGGGAGAAGTGCTTGGTTTTGGGTTGATACCGTGTGGTGACCTCACCTAGTGACAGAAGGGGTAGCGAGGCATGCATCGTGTTGTTGCCATCAAGTGTAAAAAGATGGGGTTTTCATAATTGGTTTGAGATCATCCCTCTACATCATGTCATCTTGCTTAAGGCGTTACTCTGTTCGTCATGAACTCAATACACTAGATGCAAGCTGGATAGCGGTAGATGTGTGGAGTAATAATAGTAGATGCAGAAAGTATCGGTCTACTTGTCTCAGACGTCATGCTTATATGTATGATCATTGCCTTAGATATCGTCATGACTTTGTGTGGTTCTATCAATTGCTCGACAGTAATTTGTTCACCCACCGTGATATTTTCTATTTTGAGAGAAGCCTCTAGTGAACACTATGTCCCCCGGGTCTACTCCACACCATATTTTCAGCCTTACACTTTTTACTTCGTTGCACTTTCCGCCTTCAGATCTCACTTTGCAAACAATCTTGAAGGGATTGACAACCCCTTTGAAGCATTGGGTGCAAGCTCATTTGTGTTTGCGCACGTACTCTGGACTTGACGAGACCCTCCTACTGGATCGATACCTTGGTTCTCAAACTGAGGGAAATACTTAGTGCTCCTTTGTTGCATCACGTTTTTCTCTTCAAGGGAAAGACCAACGCAAGCAAGTCTCCGTCAACGTGTCAGTTTATCGCGTTGTTTGAGAAGTAGCAGTCGTCACTAGAGGCAGTAGAATGACCCAGGAACCTTTGTATCCTGAGGGTCATCCGAAGAAAATTGAACAAGATTCTCAAGGAGTTAGCATTGATGCACCTACTCATCCTAGAAAGAAGAAGAAAGATGATAGGAACTTGCACGCTAGCCACCCTGTTGCTGCTTCACCTCAGAGTCCAAATGATCTCTCTGTTTCTGATGCCGAGACACAATCTGGTGATGAACATCAGCCTAATGATAATATCAATAGTGATGTTCATGATGATGCTCAACCTAGCAATGATAAGGATGTGGAGATTGAACCTGTTGATCTTGATAATCCACAGCCTAAGAATAGAAGATACGATAATAATGACTTTGCTGCTAGGAAGCATGGTAAAGAAAGGGAACCATGGGTCCAGAAACCCATGCCCATTCCTCCCAAACTATCCAAGAAAAAGGATGATGAGGATTTTGAGCGATTTGTTGAAATGATTAGACCCGTCTTTCTGCAAACGCGTTTGACATATATGCTCAAAATGTCTCCGTATGCTAAGTACATGAAGGATATTGTGACCAACAAGAGAAGGATACCTAAGGTTGAGATTTCCACCATGCTCGCTAATTATACCTTCAAGGGTGGAACTCCTAAGAAACTAGGTGATCCTGGTGTGCCCACTATACCTTGCTCCATTAAAGGCAACTACGTTAGAACTGCGTTATGCGATCTTGGAGCCGGTGTTAGTGTTATGCCTCACTCTCTTTATCGTAGGCTTGAACTGGATAAGTTGACACCCACTGAAATCTCTCTGCAAATGGCCGACAAATCAACTGCTTTCCCTATCGGCATTTGCGAGGATGTGCCTGTTGTGGTTGCTAACATCACTGTCTTAAGAGACTTTGTTATTCTGGATATTCCCGAGGACGATGCCATGGTGGTCATCCTTGGAAGACCCTTTTTAAACACTGCAGGGGCTGTTATAGATTGCAACAAAGGCAATGTCACTTTCCATGTCAACCGTAATGAGCATACAGTGCACTTTTTGAAGAAACAATAACAATATCGAGTACATTGCATCAATGCTATCGAAAAAACTTCATTGATTCTTATTGGGAGCTTTGAATGCCCTATTCCTCCTGTTAAGATGAAGTATGATTTTCTTGTTGGGGAGATACACATCCCCATTGAGGTAACCTAGTGACTATTCGTAAATTCTCCGTCTTCTTTTGCGATTCGAAAAAGTTTGTCAAGGAGACTTGATCACCCTCATTGACGGATTTCTTTCGATGACCATGAGATGGATGAATCGAGGAGTCACAAACCTTTGTTCCAAGCTTTCACCTTCGGTTGCTTAGAAGAAAATTGATATATTTAGTTTAGTTTTCCCTGTTTTCTGTTTGAAGTGTCCAGTGGCAAAGTACCCCAAAAATAAAAGTTCTCCGAACGTCGTGAAAATCAAGTATGATTTTTTCTGGAATTTTTGAAAAATACTGAGACGAAGACCTAGTCTGGGGGCTGCACTAGTGGCCAACAAGCCCTGGAGGTGCGGGCACCCCCCATGGCCGCACCTACCTGGCTTGTGGGGCCCACGTGCACCCCCTCCACTCATTCTAGCTCCCATCTACTTCTCCTACCTCCAGAAAAAATAGTTTCGCAGCTCAAACCCGTGTTCTTGCTCTTCTTGCTGGGATTTTCGATCTCCTTGCTCAAAGCACCATTCTCCGAACTGTTTTGGGGAAATTGCTCCTTGGTAAGTGACTCCTCCATTGGTCCAATTGGTTTTTGCTCTTGTGCCTTATACTTTGCGTATTTTTGCTACCTTGGTGACTTTGTTCTTGAGCTTTGCATGCAAATTTTAGATGGTCCCAAGTAGTTTTGATGCGTAATATGGCTTCTAGGCACTTGTCGAAGTAGTTGCTACGAGTTTGGTTGAGCCTTATTCACTTTTCCTTAGAATCACTAAATTTCAGAAATTCTCAGAGATAGGAAAAGTAAAATATGAAGAGGTTCTTAAGAGGCTCTTCAAGCCGTGACCCCAAGGATGATGGAAGTGAGAAGAAGCCCAAGTATCCGGTCCCTCGAGTCGCAGAAGTTCAAGCGTGCGAATGGCCAAGCGATGTGTTCTTACGCGCCGCCGGACTTTATAAGGACTTTTACTACTTGGTGGAGAACGCAGGCCTTACCGCCTTCGTTGAAGATAAGTGTCCGCAATACCTCCTCCTCACTAATATCTTTGTACAAAGCTTTAACTTCTATCCGAGGAAGAATCCTCCTATGGTTGAGTTCAAACTTTATGATATCCCCCAGCGCATGTCACTCCAGGATTTTTGCAATGTTTGCAAATTACCTTATGTTGGGGATATTCATGAACCTCGTCCACGGGACTTGGAGGCTTTCATCGATACAATTGTTGTACGAGAGGAGAGAGGAGTGTCTTGTGCTAGAGCTGCTAGCATTCATTTTCCCGTACTTCGGTACTTCTCACTATTTGTGGGAAAATGTTTGATTGTCCGTGGGAAAGCTGGGTCCCTTAGCTCCCCAGATCTTGCAGTCTTGCGCGAAGCCCTTTATAACGATAAAACTTATAGCTTGGGCACTATAGTAGCTCAACGGTTGAACATGAACCGTTCTAAAGGTGTTGTCTATGGAGGTATCTATGCTACCCGTCTTGCTAGACACTTTGAGATACCTATTAGACTGGACGAGGAAGAAGAGATTCTTCTTCCCGAGAGATATCTAGATTACGATAGCATGGTTCGCCATGACTTTCTTGATAGAGATATAATTAGAAGGATGATTTATAACCTGGTATTTAGTCAGGGTACTCGTGAGACTATTACTTTGCCTGATCCTTCTTTGTTCGATCTTCATGTAGGCAGGTACTTTATTATGCCCTCGGACATCTATGCATATTGGGTCTCGGCCAAACCACAGGTGCGCATGCCCGAGCCACCACTCGAGTATCAGACGCCAGTTTATCAGTGGGAGCCAGAGGAGCTCACACAGCAGTGGCATCCTCAGTCCACTCCGGAGTACCCCGGAGCTGGTTATTTCCCTCCTTGGGAGTAGACCAACTTAGGCCAAAAGCCTAAGCTTGGGGGAGTACGTGTTTCTCACCGACTTTACATTCTCTCTTATGTTTTCACTTTGTTCGACGGTGTTCACACTTTTCCACTGTATCATCCATGCTAGTTTATTTTATTTTTCTCGTTTTCTTTTCGTGTGTCTGTCTAGTTTGAGAAAACCCAAAAAGATTTTCTTTTTCTTCTTTGCTTGTTGGGAGCTTTCCCGTGTAAATAGGTTTTGTTTTTGTTTGGGTCAAGGTAGAAGACCGTGGTTACAATGTTTAGAGGCTCTCGCATGCATACCTGTTTAGCTGTCATAGAGCCATATTACTTTGTCTTCTCCTTTGTGTTTGCCTGCCGATTCCAGCTTAGTCCAATGCACGAGCACTCTTATTATTTTTCACATCATTCGGTCGTGCAAGTGAAAGGCAATAATGACGATATATGATGAAGTGACTGAGCCTGGAAAAGCTGGTATGAACTCGATCTATTTTGTTTTTGTAAATATGACTAGCTCACTGTTCCTAGTTCAACTTTGTCGTGAGAGAAACATGTTTGCAATGACAACTTAGATATCATAGTTGTTGATGCCATGCTTACTTAGCTAGGAGCATATAATGGTTTGCCTTGGTTGCCAACATGAATTTTGAGATGACTATGATGTAGTATGATAGGATGGTATCCTCCTTTGAATGATTCAAGTGGCTTGACTTGGCGCATGTTTACGCATGTAGTTGACACAAAATCAACATAGCCTCTATAATATTCATGTTCATGGTGATTTATGTCCTACTCATGCTTGCACTCAATGTTAGTTAATCTTAATGCATTTTGATGACTGTTGTCGCTCTCTAGTTGGTCGCTTCCCAGACTTTTGCTAGCCTTCACTTGTACTAACAGGAATACTACCTGTGCATCCACTTCCATAAACCCAAAGTTGTTCCATATTAGTCCACCATACCTACCTATATGCGGTATCTACCTGCCGTTCCAAGTAAATTTGCATGTGCCACTCTCTAAATCTTCAAGAAATAATCTGTTTTGCATGCCCGAACCGCTCATGTGGTGACAGGGGGCTATCAGTATCTTCCATGCTAGGCGTGTTCTCCTTGATATGTGCTTATTCACTATCATTCACGAGAAAGGGGCCAGTAATTGGAATTCCCAGTTCCATGCTCAAATCGAAAAGATAATTGCAAACAAAACTCCCCTGGATTGATGTTGGTATGGACGGCACCCGAGGATTCGGCTAGTCGTGGAGTGTGATTGATCGGTGGTGGGGGAGTCAAAACTTTACTTTTCTGTTTGGGAACCGCCTATAGCATGTGTAGCGTGGAAGATGGTGAGAACTCTTAGTCATTGCATTGACAATGAAAGCATGCCACCCAAAATTATTATCTCTATTTTCAAAGCTTGAGCTCTGGCACCTCTGCAAATCAATGTTTCCCTCTACGAAGGGCCTGTCTATTTATGTTCCTATTGAGTAATCCTCCTCTTATAAAAGAACCAATTAGAGAGCACCTCTGTCATTTTTATGCTTTGCTTTTAACTGTGATTGAGTATGACTGTGACTGGATCTTCTTTGCCATGAATTACAATGTTTAGTCAGCCCTTGGTCTTTGAAGGTGCTCTACATTTATGTTTTGCGGTCTCAAAAAGAGCTAGCAAGATACCATCTGTTCGTACTGCATCATGATTGTTTTGATTGAAGTGTTGACGTTTGAGACTTGTTATTATTTCCTCGCTAGTTGATTATGCCATTGATATGAGTTACCGTGAGACCTAGATGTCATTTTCTTATGTGGTTTGCTTGTGATCTTGCTGAAATTCTGGATATGAGTTAGACATAGTTGCAACAACAAGATCGAATAGAGTTCGTAAAAGTTTTTCTTTTGTCTCTTTCAGTTTGTCAACTAAATTTCTTGAGGACAAGCAAGGCTTTAAGCTTGGGGGAGTTGATACGTCTCCGTCGTATCTACTTTTCTGAACTCTTTGGCCCTTGTTTTGGACTCTAATTTCCATGATTTGAATGGAACTAACCCGGACTAACGTAGTTTTCAGCAGAATTGCCATGGTGTTGTTTTTGCGCAGAAATAAAAGTTCTCGGAATGACATGAAAATTTACGGAGAATTTTTCTGGAATTTATGAAAAATACTAGCGCAAGAATCAGCAGAGGAAGTGGAGCCGTGAGCCCACAAGCCCACCAGGCGCGGGCCCCCTGGCCACGCCAGGCAGGCTTGTGGAGCCCACGACGCTCCACCGCCTCCAAATCAAGCTCTATTTAGTTCGTCTCGCCCGGAAAAAATCAAGGATAAAAGTTCATCGCGTTTTACGATACAGAGGCGCCGCCACCTCCTGTTCTTCATCTAGAGGGCACATCTGGAGTCTGTTCTAGGCTCCGGAGAGGGGAGATCATCGCCATCGTCATCATCAACCTTCCTTCATCGCCAATTCCATGATGCTCTTCACCGTTCATGAGTAATCTCATCGTAGGCTTGTTGGACGGTGATGGGTTGGATGAGATCTATCATGTAATTGAGTTAGTTTTGACGGGGATTGATCCCTGGTATCCACTATGTTCTGAGATTGATGTTGCTACTACTTTGCCATGCTTAATGCTTGTCACTAGGGCCCGAGTGCCATCATTTCAGATCTGAACCTATTATGTTGTCGCCAATATATGCGTGTTTTAGATCCTATCTTGCAAGTTGTACTCACCTACTATGTGTTGTGACCCGGCAACCCCGGAGTGACAATAGCCGGAACCACTCCCGGAGATGACCATAGTATGAGGAGTTCATGTATTCACCAAGTGTTAATGCGTTGGTCCGGTTCTTTATTAAAAGGAGAACCTTAATATCATGTAGTTTCCATTAGGACCCCGCTGCCACGGGAGGGATGGACAATAGATGTCATACAAGTTCTTTTCCCTAAGCACGTATGACTACATACGGAATACATGCCTACATTAGATTGACGAACTGGAGGTAGTTACTTATCTCTCTGTGTTATAACTGTTGCATGATGAATAGCATCCGGCATAATCATCCATAACCGATCCAATGCCTACGAGTCTTTTACTACTGGTCCTTGCTATGTTACTTTGCCGTTACTGCTGTCAGTGCTGCTACTGTTACTCTGCTGCTACTGGTTACTGTTGCTACTGCTGCTATCACCCTACTTTGCTACTGATACTTTGCTGCAGATACTAAATCTTTCAGGTGTGGTTGAATTGCCAACTCAACTGCTAATACTTGAGAATATTCTTTGGCTTGCCCTTGAGTCGAATCAATAAATTTGGGTTGAATACTCTACCCTCGAAAACTGTTGCGATCCCCTATACTTGTGGGTTATCACCAGCAAGGGAACGACCGCAGCCTTCGCCACGAGTTGTGTCGCCGTCGGGCTAGCTCTCATGCGTCCCACGTCTCCGAGGAGGAGGACTTGGGCCCGATGCTCTTGCTGGTGGTAGGAAACACGAACAAGGTGCGAGTGACCGACATGTGATCGGGCTCGGCAGCGCCGAGCAGCCTCGTGAAGACCGCCTACCCCTTCTTCCTCCACAACATCTATGTCGGGCCGGTCCCTCTGTTCTCCGATTTCTTCTATGACATCCTGTCCCATTATCAGATCCAGGCCCTTCACCTTTAGCCCAACTCCGTCCTCCTCCTGTCTATCTTCGCCTTTTACTGCGAGGTTTCTAGGTCGTGAGGCCCTTAGTGGCGCTCCTCCATCATTTCTTCATCTTGTGGTTCACCACCTCGGGCAAGCGCTCCGCGTGCATCTCCTTCGTTGATGTCATGGGCGCGGGCCCCCAACTGAAGACCGAGAAGAAGGTGGAAGGCTACCGCCACCACTTGGTCTTCATGGAAGCATGCCAGGAGAGTTTGCTCCTGGCGACCCCCATGGGTCCGCCCGAGCAAACCTCCGGGCGGAGCCACAAGAAGCTAACCGACCCAAGAGAGGGGCCTATCTTGGAGCGAACCGACACTCCTGCAGAGGCCCGCCTGATGGGGGCGAGGATCATCAAGGAGTTCATGTGGCATCGTATTACGTCGCTTCATCGACACTCGTGCCCCCTGATACATCTCCAACGTATCTATAATTTTTTTATTGTTATGTGCTATTATATTATCTGTTTTGCATGTTTTATATGCATTAGTATTTTGTTTTATATTATTTTTGGGACTAACCTATTAATCTAGAGCCTAGTGCAAGTTTATTTTGTTCCACATTTTTGAATATTGTAGATAAGGGATATTAAACAGATTCCAAACGGAACAAAATTTCTAAAAAGACTTTTCTTGGACGAGAAGACACCCAGGAGACTTGGAGTAGGGGGCAAGGCACTTGCCGAGAGGCCACAAGCCTGCAGGGCGCGCCCTAGGGGGGTGGCCGTGCCCCGGGCTTGTGGCCCCCCTGGACGTCTCCTAACCCTATTTCTTAGCCTATAAAAAATTCCCAAATATTCCTGTATCGCCAAAAAAGAGCCACAAAAATACTTTTACACCGTAGGGAGCCTCTGTTCCCGAGAGATCCAATCTGGGAGCCTTTTCCTGTAATCCGCCGGAGGGGAAATTGATCACACAGGGCATCTGAAAAGACCTCGATGACGCCTAGAGGGGGGGGGTGAATAAGCTATTTAAAAACTTCTTCGGATTTGGCTTGAAACTAATGCGGAAATAAACTAAGAGGGTACTTGTCAAGCACAAATCCTAAATGCACTAGGCACTGCAACGTGTATCAACAACACGATCTACCAAGATGGACACAATACAGTTACTAACATGCACAAGTAATTTACACAAACTTACTTGAGCTATATCACACGACAAGTAGGTGAACAACACAAGATACTAGATCACACTATATCACACGATATATCAAGGGCTGCAAGTATGAACGTGTGGATATATAGGGTATGCTTGAATGATTAATCTTGTACAAGAAATAGCCAACACAATATAATGAGCACAAACAATATGCAATGTATGTATGCTCAAGTAACACAAGTAAACCACAAGTAAGGAGTTAGGGTTAAGGATAACCAAGGTCACTGAGACGAAGATGTATCCCGATGTTCACTTCCTTGGAGGGAAGCTAGTCACCGTTAGAGAGGTGGATGTTACCACGACGGCACACCAACGCCACGAAGGCTCACCCTATTCTCCCTTTGAGATAACATCACGAAGGCGTTTCTCAACCACTAGTGGTAAGCCTTTGAGGTGGCTTCCAAACCCTCACAAACTTTTCCGGGGGGTAATCACACGGATTGATTCCTCTCCGAAGAACTCCTACCGCCTTGGAGTCTCCAACCTCCAAGAGTAACAAGATCACGGGGAATGCTCAAAACTTGCTCAAATCTCAAATAGCTTGGGTTGAGAGGAGGAGAGGGAGACGATCTATCTTTTGATTGGAACAACTCTCAAAGGGTCTCACAAGTGCTCTTGGGATCTAAGATTTCGTGTGAGAAAATGTGTGTGAGGTAGAAGTGTGTTCTTATGAGGATAAGGCTGTGTTGGACTACCCTCTCACGAAGTGGGAGGGGGTAATTATAGTGGGGAGAGAAAAACAGCCGTTGGGGACACTTTAAGTCACACAGGGTCCGGACGTCCGACAGTTTCCGGAAGTCCGGGCGTCCGCGAGGGGTCGGACGTCCCACAGGGGTCGGTCGTCCGAGGCCTGTTGATATCACTGAAAATACTGTGAATTGAACAGCGACCGGACGTCCGGAGAAGGCCGGAAATCCGAGTTATTCGACTCAACTTCTTCTGGTGGGAGATTCCGGATTTCCGAAAGGGGACGGACGTCCGGT
The DNA here is from genome assembly GCF_904849725.1 of Hordeum vulgare subsp. vulgare. Taxonomy (NCBI): domain Eukaryota; kingdom Viridiplantae; phylum Streptophyta; class Magnoliopsida; order Poales; family Poaceae; genus Hordeum; species Hordeum vulgare. The sequence continues at coordinate 369,103,400 of NC_058523.1, forward strand.
CCTCGAACGTCCGGAGGGAGCCGGAAATCCGAGTTATAGAGCTCATGTTCTTCTGGTGTAGGGCTCCGGATTTCCGAAGCTGGTCGGTCATCCGACCCTTGACCGGCCCTCGGACGTCCGGAGGGAGCCGGAAGTCCGAGTTATATGGCTCAAGTTTCTCTGGTACATAGTTCCGGAATTCCGAAGCTGGTCGGATATTCGGGCCTCGGACGTCCGGAGGGAGCCGGAAGTCCGAGTTATATGGCTCTGATTTCTCCAGTATAGGATTCCGGATTTCCGAAGCAGTCGGTCGTCCGGCCCTCGGACGTCCGGAGGAAGCCGGATGTCCGAGGCACTGGTTCTGTTTTCAGATAAACAGCAGAGAAGTGGAGATGTGGTCTGAGCAGAACAGTGGAGATGTAGTTTGAGCAAGTTCATCGCAAAACCTGTGATCCCCTCTTAATAGTGCGGGATCCCTAAAGACTCAAGAATCATAAAAGGGGTACTGTTGAACCATACTTGAGTGTATACTTTTATTCGCTGATCATCACTCCGCACAACTAACGTCAAAGGAACTCATACCTTTGAGTTAGCCCTTTCACTTGAGCTTGATGTTGTTGTTCCTTCTTGGCTCAAGTTGAAAGCAAGACATGATGAAGTCTTCAAGTAGCTCTCCCATACACAATGTGGAAAGCCTAGCTTATGTATTCATCTTCATTTGTCCACCATGTGAACATCCACAAGAATCAAGCATGTAGTGCTGAGGAATGCTTATCTTGATCTTGTCCTTGTTAGCACATGAGCTTGTCCTTATCAACACATGATCATTAACATTGGTTTCAATGATATATTCGTGCTGATCCACTTGAACTTGCACAACACAATCTTGATGATGATCGCCACTTGACGTCATCCTTCATGGGTTGTATGAGATCTTCCTTTTGACGCAAGCCCATGGAAGCACACCTAACCCCCACATAGGACGCTCACAAAGACCATGGGTTAGTACAAAAACACGTAATGGACAATGCTTACCATACCATGGGATCACTTGATTGCTCTCGGTACATCTTAAACGCTTTGTGTGTTGATCATCTTGATTTACTCTTTGTCTAAGATCTTGATCAACCTAGTGTATCTATGACCATTCTTTGGATAATACCTTGAATACCATCTTGGTCATCATATAAACTCCTTGAACCCAACAGATGGACTTCAAGAAGTGCCTACGGACAAATCCTATAAATATAACTTAAGGCAACCATTAGTCCATAGGAATTGTCATCAATTACCAAAACCACATATGGAGATATATGCTCTAACAATCTCCCCCATTTTGGAAATTGAAGACAACCTCTTTAAGAGAGTTTATATAAGGAAATAAGCATAACCAAGTGCACACATACAAGGTAATAATGCATGCGTGAAGATGTAAATGCTTATGCAATAAAAGCAAAACCCTCTAAACATATCCAAAGTAAACTCTCTAAACTTCTCCCCCATTGGCATCGATTGCCAAAATGGACAAAAAGTTTAGAAAGCCAATATAGTAGGTGGTCCTCCAAAAGGTGTGTTGTGTACTTCTCAGCAAATGAGTGCAGAGAAATACACAAATACAATGATAAGTAGTTGGAGGGAAACAAACTATATTGAGGACCCAAAGATTGCAAATAAAAGGATCATATGCCACAAAGACATACAAAAATAGAGGCAAACAATCAAAAGATTCTGATGGAACAAACAATCATATGGTCCTTCGAACCACATGAATAGAAGATATTATGATAAAGGCAAAAGAGTGTTTTATCAAAAACTAGAGAAGCTCCCCATGATTTGTGCACTAATACGGCATTTTTGTATTTGATACAGGTGCACAAAATAGGATCGTTGCTCCCCCAAAATTAATAAAAACACACAACGAGTGCAAGAAGATAGATGAGACAATAAACATATCGATTGCACAAAGTAATGTGTGTGAGTCATGGCAAAGCACTTGAGAAGACTAATATAAGGATGAGCATTACTCATCAACATAGTCTTGATGAAATGAGATACAAAGTGCAAGACATATCATTCCGACACACACATACTAGAAAATGGGTTCACAAGCTTACTAATAAACAAAATAAGAACCAACGCTTGTGACAACCCATTGTGAAGATAGAAAGTAAGAACCTTGTCAAGAGGAGAGATACTAATTGAAATGGCAAAACCCTCATCAAGACAAGCATGAGGAAAAATAATCTTCACGGTCAAAGAGTGCATCAAGATGTAGGAAAATAAGATATGCACTCAAAATAAAACTTTTTACGAAGCCACCAAAAAATGAAAAAGGAAATGCAATGATGATCGTGAAAGAAAAGAGGATACTAATTAGAGATGTAACTTCTATCATGTGTAAAAGATTCTAAGTAGAACACAACCATGATGATATATATCCTCAAAGAAGGATGTACACACGAAATGGTTACAAGAAGGAACAAACTAGATATCCAAAAGGAAGTCATAAATATATCAATAATATCTTTTGCTTGGAAGCATAGCACATGGCCTAATATTTTCTTATTGTACAATATGAACTTCCAACATACGAACATCAAAGACATCCCAACTAGTAGTAAGACATCATCGTTCGGATGCTTTGAGAAAGCAAACAAGTACTATGAGAACAAATCAAGAGATTCATGCCATGATGCAACCTGGAAAAGAAAAGACAGGTTGGGTCCTTTGCAAGAAAAGAATGCATGAAGTGGATTCTTGTTACCGAGACAACATTGGATTGATGTAGTAGATAGTTGTTCTTTGATCATCCTAACTTGGCTCCAATAATCACATGGTCTCAACATCTTCCTTATAGGTGAGCCGAGCATCCAATGCATCTCCAGTTGTTCCTGGAACAACAAAACAAACACAATGGTGCCCAAACTCATTGGGACCAAAGAGTTAGAAAACCATCAATACATAGGACAAACTCCACATACATATGTGCATATAGATATGAATTTGAATTTCATGCGCACTTTAGCCAATTTATGACAAGGTGGTGTTTCCCCTATATATTGGGTCAAAGAAGGAAAGCAAGCAAAAGAAGTTGTATATAGTAGCTAGATACACATGCTCAAGACTCTCAAGAATCAACTCAACACAAAGTTGATAAGTCATCAAAAGACAAGGTATCAAGTGATAATAACATCCTAAAACAAAAGAACTATCACTTGAAGGATATCAATTAAAAGATACCTCAAGGAATGAGATATCCATTGACACATGCCAAATAGAAGGCAACAAGAAACCAATTGTAGGAAAACAAACACGAGGTATCTAGTTTCCAAAAGAGAGCTAGGTTCCAACAGACCAAGCCCTCGACAAATTTTCATGATGGCACAAAGCATCATAAAGAGCAAGACTTGTCTCCCATCAACACATACTTGATGGGGATCAAAAAATTTATGATGGGTGAATAAAGAGAGTGTTCTAAAGAAAATAGGATAGCTCCCCCAAGGGACGTGCATTATATAGAATTTGCATTTGAATACAAAACGCACACGATGGGATCATCACTTTCTCTATATCTATAAAAACACTAGACATGTTAAAATAGATTCATAAGAGGCAAGGAAGACAAACGAAACACAAAATCCAATGTAAAGATGATTAGCAATTCCAATCACATGATGGGAATACCAATTGTCAAGGACAAGAAGTATTTTCAAAGTGATACTCATTGGTAGATCACAAATATATCCAAGATCATCTTTACCCATAAAACGCAAGCAAATGACACTTGTAGAGCTAACATGCCACCTAGGAACAAGATAATTTACAATATCAACACTAAGTGGCAACACGTCAAATGTACACATTTTCTAGGTTTGTAATATGCACATAGCATATTACTCCCCCATAATGTGATAAACCAACAACATTAACAAGTGGCAAATTAAAACCAACAAGAGTACTTAATGGACCATATAGAATTTGAATTTATCATGAGTAAGACATACCACATAGAAACTAGATAATCTTGAAGTATCAAAACTAAGTGGTATTCCCCATGTATACACATTTATAGGATTGTGAGGTGTGCAAAGCACATCACTCCCCCACAATGGGATAATCCATTAATCTCTCACAAGATCCAACAAACAATATAAACAAGATGCAAAAAGGCTCAATACAAGACTCACATGTACATGATATGCAAACCAACATACCCATACTTGATTACTCAAGATAAGCAAGTTGGAAGCACAACATATACAAACGCATGCAAGGTACAAAACCACAACATGCAAAGGGGCAAGCACCTAACAATGTAAACAGTTTAAGTATAAGTTACCGTAAGGAGGCACATTGGATATAAGATAGAAACTCGATAATCCAAATGACTTGGCTTGAGATAATATGAATGATGAAGACTCCTTAATTCTTCATTATGTATCCAAGTCTCTAATGTCCTCCATAGTCACCTATTGATCAAGTTTGAGCTTGTTGGTCCCCAACTACGTTGGGTCCTAAGAGGTTAATCACAATAGGCTTGGCAACCCAAATGGTTCTTTTCTTGACACCATTTTGAGTACCAACAAACTTGGCAAACACATTGCCAACCTTATCCTTCCCAAGGGAATAGGTATCATCAATAGTGATTGGGTTGGATAAGTTACCTCTCATGCAAGACGAAGCGACGTGACCCTTCTCACGGCATAAGTAGCAACATCTACCATTTGTTTTCTTCCCAGTTGATTTCTCACCTTGGGTTGTGTTGGCTTGGGTCTTATTGGGAAGAGGCCTTCCTTCAAGTTGTAGTTGAATATGTGTTTGAGTTGTGGCTGCTTCCCTTGTTGCTTGTGACTTTGCGACTTCATCTTCAGAGGGCAAGATCTAACATGGTGCCCTTTAACTTTGCACTTGAAGCAAATGATTTTGGCCGAATTCTTGACTTGTTCTAGGCCCCTCTTGTTCTTGTTTGAGTTTACTCCAACATCATTTTTGTCATTCGGAGATGTTTGCTCACACAGGACGTTGTTGAGTGTGGACATCCCTTCATGACACTGTTCCAAGTCTTTCTTCAAAGAAGTGACTTGGGCCTTGAGCTCTTCGATTTCCTCTGCACGGTTAGTATCAATGCAAGTACTAGAGGAAGTGTAAGCTTCAATGTTAGAGCAACAAGGCAAGGAAAGTAATTCACCACACGAGGTAGCAACATTATGAGTAGACGAATTACGAGGACTGGCACATGGAAATATAGTACTTTGACTAGAAGTAGTGTCATTGTCCACATGAGGCTCACTTGATGTTATCTTGGTGATGATAGCCTCATGAGCTAACTTTTGCACATTATGGGATGTTAGAAGATCGGCATGAGAGCTTGTGAGCATTACATGGTTTTCTTCCAACTTCCCATAATTGCTAGTTAGTAAATCAAGTTGAGCACGTAGCTCAAAATTCTCCTTCAATGTTGATACTTCAAAAGAGATGGGGTTAGATGTACCAGTATCATCAACAATATGAGAGGAGTAAGTAGCGATTAGAGACTTCTCATGAGTAGATTGAAGATCCTCAAATATCTTAGAGGTTTTGACGAGCTCTCCCTTGACATTCTTGCATTCAAGGAGAAGGACCTCAAAATCCCTTTTAAGTTTATCATGAGCAACTTCAATCTCTCCTTTTGAAGATCTTAAGTCTCTACATGCTTGATGACTCTTCTCAAGTTCATGTTCAAGTTGTTCACTTTTAGCTTGTTCATGATTAAGTGAATCATTACAATTTTCAAAGTAAGCAAGAACATCTTGGAACCTTTGAAGAGCGTTATTTTTAGCTTTATGAAGAATTTTACTGATCACATAGATATTTTCAGTCAAGTCATCATCATCATCCTCATCGCAAATATCATCGTTATTGCACACGGAAGATGATACCTCATTATTACCTCTTGCCATGAGGCACATGTGAACTGGAGGAGTTGATGTTGATTATTTTGGTGGATCAGATTCTTCATTAGTCAAAAGTACTTCATATTTCTTGATTTCCCCTAAATGATTAGTCATAGAGCAACTAGGGAGAAACAAGATATTTTGATCAAGAGGACACGAGGAAGCAGGCATATCACCACAGACATTTGTCGAGGGATCCTTAGGTGAAATGCATGACCTATTAGCACAATAATTTACACTATGTGTGGTGCTAGATATCCTCGTGTCCATATAGGCTATGACATTTTTATCAACATATATTTCTTCACTCACCATGTCATTACCTTGTGAGATTGAAGATGCTGAGGTGTGTAAGCAATGGGATATGGAAGTAGTGGTGGACTCTTTAAGATCGAAAAGAGTGAAGAGCTCATGCACCAACTCCTTCATCATAATACCGTCTTCATCAAGATTGGACCCACCATATATATCTTCAAGTTTAGTCCAAACTTCATGAGCTGACTTGCAAGTCGAGATAGACTTAAACACTTCAGGACTTATGGTTCGATGAATGGCCAGAAAAGTCTCACAATCAAGATACATTTCATTAGTAGATGAAGATGCATCATCCTTTTTGTCGGCAATCCCTACAAGAACAATTCGTAAAGTATTAGGGCCCATGGCCCGAAAGTGATGAAGCATACGAATTCTCCATAGGGTATAATTTGTGCCATCAAAGTCAAAGATGCCATTGTGCACTAATCCAATAGTCGACATCCATACTCTCTAGGTCATGAAACCTAATTAACGAGAGACCTAGCTCTGATACCAATTGAAAAGACCTCAATGACGCCTAGAGGGGGGTGAATAGGCTATTTAAAAACTTCTTCGGATTTGGCTTGAAACTAATGCGGAAATAAACTAAGAGGGTACTTGTCAAGCACAAATCCTAAATGCACTAGGCACTTCAACGCGTATCAACAACACGATCTACCAAGATGGACACAATACAGTTACTAACAAGCACAAGTAAGTTACACAAACTTACTTGAGCTATATCACACGACAAGTAGGTGAACAACACAAGATACTAGATCACACTATATCACACGATATATCAAGGGCTGCAAGTACGAACGTGTGGATATAGAGGGTATGCTTGAATGATTAATCTTGTACAAGAAATAGCCAACACAATATAATGAGAACAAACAATATGCAATGTATGTATGCTCAAGTAACACAAGTAAACCACAAGTAAGGAGTTAGGGTTAAGGATAACCAAGGTCACTGAGACGAAGATGTATCCCGATGTTCACTTCCTTGGAGGGAAGCTAGTCACCGTTAGAGAGGTGGATGCTACCACGACGGCACACCAACGCCGCCAAGGCTCACCCTATTCTCCCTTTGAGATAACATCACGAAGGCGTTTCTCAACCACTAGTGGTAAGCCTTTGAGGTGGCTTCCAAACCCTCACAAACTTTTCCGAGGGGTAATCACACGGATTGATTCCTCTCCGAAGAACTCCTACCGCCTTGGAGTCTCCAACCTCCAAGAGTAACAAGATCACGGGGAATGCTCAAAACATGCTCAAATCTCAAATAGCTTGGGTTGAGAGGAGGAGAGGGAGACGATCTATCTTTTGATTGGAACAACTCTCAAAGGGGCTCACAAATGCTCTTGGGATCTAAGATTTCGTGTGAGAAAATGTGTGTGAGGTAGAAGTGTGTTCTTATGAGGATAAGGCTGTGTTGGACTACCCTGTCACGAAGTGGGAGGGGGGTATTTATAGTGGGGAGAGAAAAACAGCCGTTGGGGACACTTTAAGTCACACAGGGTCCGGACGTCCGACAGTTTCCGGAAGTCCGGGCGTCCGCGAGGGGTCGGTCGTCCGAGGCCTGTAGATATCACTGAAAATACTGTGAATTGAACAACGACCGGACGTCGAGAGAAGGCCGGAAATCCGAGTTATTCGACTCAACTTCTTCTGGTGGGAGGTTCCGGATTTCCGAAAGGGGACGGACGTCCGGTCCTCGGACGTCCGGAGGGAGCCAGAAATCCGAGTTATAGAGCTCATGTTCTTCTGGTGCAGGGCTCCGGATTTCCGAAGCTGGTCGGTCGTCCGACCCTTGACCGGCCCTCGGACGTCCGAAGGGAGCCGGAAATCCGAGTTATATGGCTCAAGTTTCTCTGGTGCATAATTCCCGAATTCCGAAGCTGGTCGGATATTCGGGCCTCGGACGTCCGGAGGGAGCCGGAAGTCCGAGTTATATGGCTCTGATTTCTCTGGTATAGGATTCTGGATTTCCGAAGCAGTCGGTCGTCCGGCCCTCGGACGTCCGGAGGAAGCCGGATGTCCGAGGCACTGGTTCTGTTTTTAGATAACAGCAGAGCAGTGGAGATGTGGTCTGAGCAGAACAGTGGAGATGTAGTTTGAGCAAGTTCATCGCAAAACCTGTGATCCCCTCTTAATAGTGCGGGATCCCTAAAGACTCAAGAATCATAAAAGGTGTACTGATGATCCATAGTTGAGTGTATACTTTTATTCGCTGATCATCACTCCGCACAACTAACGTCAAAGGAACTGATACCTTTGAGTTAGCCCTTTCACTTAAGCTTGATGTTGTTGTTCCTTCTTGGCTCAAGTTTATTTGTTTTGCTTTAGTTTTTGTTTATGTTTTTGAGTGTTGCACACATTATTACCTATGTAATAATTGTGTTTTCTTGTTTTAATTAGTGTTTGAGCCAAGTAAGACCTTTGGGATAGTCTATGGTGTTTGCAAGTTGACTTTGTTGAAAAACGGAAACTTTCATCCTCAGTCCAGGAATTTTATAAATTCACTCGAACGTGCTTTTGATCTGAATTTTCTAAACAACACTGATTTACCAATTTCCCAGCATATCCTAATATGTCAGAAGTTTGGGAGTTACATAAGTATTTGAAGTATACTGATTGCTACAATTTGTTCTGTTTTTGACAGATTCTGTTTTTCTTTGTGTTGTTTGCTTATTTTTATGAATCTATGGGTTGTATCGGGGGTATGAACCATGGAGAAGTTGGAATAAAATAACTATTACATAAATATAAATAAATAATGAGTTCACAATAGTACCTAAGTAGTGATTTATTTTTCTTATACTAACGGATCTCATGATTTTTCTGTTGAGTTTTGTGTTGTGAAGTTTTCAAGTTTTGGGTAATGATTTGATGGACTACGAATAAGGAGTGATAAGACACTAAACTTGGGGATGCCCAAGACACCCCATGCCATATTCAAGGATACCAAAGATCCTAAGCTTGGGATGCCCCGGAAGGCATCCCCTCTTTCGTCTTCAATCCATTGGAAAATTTACTTGAGGCTATATTTTTATTCACCAAATGATATGTGTTTTGCTTGGAGCGTCTTGTATGGTATGAGTCTTTACTTTTTATTTTGCCACAATCATCCTTACTGCACATGTCTTTTGAGAGAGAGACACGCTGAATCGTGAATTTATTAGAATACTCTTTGTGCTTTACTTATATCTTTTGAGCTAGGCAATGTTGCTCTAGTACTTCACTTATATCTTTTAGAGCACGGCGGTGTTGTGTTTTATTGAAATTATTAAACTATTGTACTTCACTTATATTATTTTGAGAGTTCTTTAAACAACATGGTAATTGGTTTAGGTTATGAATTTGGTCCTAATATAATAGGCATCCAAGAGGGATATAATAAAAACTTCCATATTAAGTGCATTAAATATGATGAGAAGTTTGATTCCTTGCATATAGTGTTGAGATATGAAGATGGTAATATGAGAGTCATGCTAGTAAGTAATTGTGAATTAGAAGAAATACTTGTGTTAAAGCTTGTGATTCCCGTAGAATGCACGTATGGTGAACCATTATGTGATGAAGTGAGGGCATGATTTGTTTAATGATTGTCAACCTTTGTGTGGAGGTCGGGATCGCGCGATGGTTAACTCCTACCAACCCTTCCCCTAGGAGTATGCATCTAATACTTTGCTTCGATAACTAATAGGCTTTTGCAATAAGTATGTGAGTTCTTTATGATTAATGTTGAGTTCATGGATTATACACACTCTCACCCTTCCACCTTTGCTAGCCTTTCTAGTACCGTGCAACTTTCGTCGGTACATTAAACCCACCTTACTCAAAACAGACACCATATATTTTCCTCAAAACATCCACCATATCTACCTATTATGGCATTTTCATAGCCATTCCGAGATATATTGCCACGCAACACCACCGCCTCATATTTATGACACGCACCATCACTTCCATATTGCTTATAGAGTCATACTTTGTTCTATATATCAAGTTGTAATCTTTCGAGTTGTAAGTAAATAAAAGTGTGATGATTTCCTCACAAGTTGGGATGATGGAAGCTATGATTCCCTCACAAGTTGGGATGAGTCTCCGGACTTTACAAAAAATAAAAGAGACCAGCGAAGCCCATCCAATAAAAAAGAAAAAAAGAAAAAAATGAGGGAAAGAGAGAAGGGACAATGCTACTATCTTTTTCCACACTTGTGCTTCAAAGTAGCACCATCTTCTTCATAGAGAGTCTACTATTTTGTCAGTTTCATATAACTAGTGGTATACATCTTTTGCACAACCATTTAGTTTTTTTAGCTTTCATACACTTATAGCTCTAGTACATTTGTTGCATGGCAATCCCATCTCACTCACATTAATATCTATTGATGGGCATCTCCATAGCCCGCTGATATGCCTAGTTGATGTGAGACTATCTTCATCCTTTCTTTTTTTGCAACCTCCACCACACTCTATTCCACCTATAGTGTTATATCCATGGTTCACGCTCATGTATTGCGTGAGAGTTGAAAAGGTTTGAGAACATAAAAGGTGTGAAACAATTGCTTGATTTTCACCGGGGTTGTGCATGATTTAGATAATTTGTGTGGTGAAGATAGAGCATAGCCAGACCATATGATTTTGTAGGGATAACTTTGTGTAACGACCAAGATGCGGTCCGTTTAGATCTCGGGGTCGAGGCCCCGAATAGGAAAGAAGCGCATCTAAGCGTTTCGCAAGAAAGTAACACAACACAAATAATAAGAAAAGTAGACAATTCGGGATTCAATTGTCTTCTCATTGATAACTCAGAGTACATCACAAATACAACCAAGGTAGTTCCGCTACGGACTACAAAACATAGAAATGCCATGCTACCCTGCCTGCACTCCCACGATCACGACCACGCCTCAGTCCTCTGGATAGTTCATGTAGAGGCGGTCTGTCCCCTCGTCGTACTGCCACACCAGCTGAGTGCCGTCGAGATCATCTGTCTCTGGGGTACCTGTACCTGTTGGGAGTTTCGGAGGAATCCGTGAGCCACGGGGACTCGGCAATCTAAGACCATGGTGCCAGAACTAGTCATGTTATTAGGTAGGGTAAGGGTGAAGTGTATAAGGTTGCAGCATCCTAAGCTTGATTTAGTGGCTAACTTACGTAAAGCAATTATGAAGGTGGTCTGCACTAGCAGTCGTGATTACTTGATCACTAAGTGATCCTGAACACCTACCTACGACATTCATAACCCCACCGTGTTCCCGATCGAAGAGAGTTCTTCGAGTGGACAGTCACAATTACGCACACAGTTGGCAATTTAATTAGCTTATGTTTGAGTTATCTAATACCGGATCTTAACAAAATATTTCAAGTTGCCACATAACTGTGGGCACGGCTTTCCGAAAGTTTAAACCCTGCAGGGTTGCTCCAACTAGTCCATCACAAACGTACACAGGCCGCAAAGGCATCCTCTATCACGAATCTCGTGATCTCGTCGGATTCCTTAGAGGAAACCCTCAACTCTGGGGGAAACCAAAGCTTCACTGGGATTCCTATACGCAAGATATACCGCTAAGGTAAGACAAGGCTAGCAAGACCTCCCGACGTGTCGATGACCCTGATAAGAGCCGCGTATCTCAGTCTCAGGACATGCCGGATGAGTCACACTACAGGTATACCAAACCTCAGGTTGCCCTTTGGTGGCCCCATAGTCTGCCCAGTTTGGACCAACACTCATGAGGAGCACTGGCCTGGGTTGTTGATTAAAATCCTCGGGGTAGCTATTCCCTATGCAGTTTATTATTAAGTGATTAGCAAATTAACACCAATGTTGGGTCCTGCCGGACAAGCCTTAGCACTACGCGATTTATCAAGGGGGTCCCCATAACAACCTCGAACGTGTTAGGAGCAATCATTAAGGAATCAAACAGCGGTAACCGGTAACATAGGCGGCAATAACGGAACAAAGCACCAGGCAAAAGGCTAGGCCTCCCGTCAATACCAAGTATATAGCTGCATTAATTAAATAACAGAATTTAAGATAATTATATTAAGCTCATTTTATCACATGAGTCAAAGCACCTACATCTAGCAACGCTATCATTAGTAGCTGAGCAAAGCCTACTTAGCCATACAAGTTTTGCTCGGAAGGGGAACGGTGTTTGGGCCCATGGCATATCAAGAGGCAATTTAATTCATTGGTAGGCAGCGAGCAATATGACATGGAAACGAAACTAGCATAACAAGTCTAGAGATGGAATCAAGGTCATATCATCTTACCTGTGATATCCTCAGCTTGGAAAGGTTCTGGTTCGTCCTGCACGTACTCTCCTGACTCCACGTATTCGTTCTCCGATCCCGGTGCTACCCAACATAAGAATAACAACCAATGAATAGCAGCACCACAATATGCAACAATCACATGATGCATGAGATGAAAAATGAGCATGCATCGCTACTTCTATCACTAGCACAAGCAAAAGAAAGTACTACAAGTTTCTGGATAGAACTGTACACTAAGATATTTTTACATGCATGGGGACGGCATGAACAGATGTGGCTCGTGAAAACGATGCAAAACCATATAAAGAACATTGAAAACGGAGCTACGGATCAACGGGAATCAACGAAACGAGATATGAAGCTCTACGTGGAAGAATCAACACCACACCCACAATTGGCACAAATCTGGTATTCCCAGGTTGCCAAGACATGTAACAACCCAACATGAATGGATTGGAGCAAGGAAGAACACCACAACATCAACTAAGCACACACAATGATCAAAATGACTATACTACTCAATCTGCCATAATCTGCATCTTAGCTCTTTGTGAGCTACATGCAACATAGCTACAGCCCTCCAAATAGGACAAATAATATATGTGGCTGTAGCCAACCAAGAACACTACAAGCACCGGCAAGAACCACAGCAAAAGGAATTAAACTCTAGAAGATACAAGGCCACAAACTTTCACAAAACCATCAGATCTCAGGGACTGAAAATTCCTGCACCTGACTTTCTGTCTTTGTTCTGAAGCTTTTTGACAGCAATCAAAACACAACCTCCTGGACTCCAAATGAGATGAAATTTGACAGGGAGCTTCACAAACATAACAGGTCCAAAATCCTAGCACTGAACTAAGGCTAGTTCACAACACAATGACCAGCACAACCTCATCTATAGGAGAAGAAATTGTTTCCTGATTCTCAAACTAAGTGAAATTCCAGATTTCACTAAGCTGGACTTTTTCAGCCACATGCCCACTTTGTCTAGGCACAGTTTGCACACTAATAACACCAAGTGATAAATGACACCACTGTGGTGTAGAGAAAAACTCCTACTACTATCACACAAAAACTCATGCCCTTGGGCTCCACCTATTCCATGGAAACAAAGAGCAAACTTGCAAAAAATCTGAATATGTCAACTCCATAAAGTATCCCAATGGCAAAACTAACTTCACCACTGGATTCCATGGGAGTTTCTAGCCCAAAATCATCTATAAAATGTGGGCACCTACTTGGAACAAGTGTCCACAAATTAAGGGAGAGGAAGCTACACCAAATCATGCCTAGTCAATGGGCATCATTTCATGTAGTTCCACTATAACAACAATTACAAAGGTTGAGCTCATGTTCACAATGACAAAGTGACATGGGGGTTTGAACCCCATGTTTGTGTCATGCACATTAACTTCACAACCACTACTACGAAGCTTCCCACACAAACAACATACCATGCCCTCTCACATATGGTCATGTGGAGGTGCAAAGCTTGCTTGCAAAGGTGGAATGCTTCTCACACACACATCTACTCCACTTCACACACAAGCACATAAATCTCAAGATCAACACACCTACCTACACATGCTAAACATAGCTTGCATCACATGGCAAACATACACACATCATAACCCTCATAAGATACATTTTCATATGAAACTCTAGTGCACCACACACAACAAATAGCTATGCTTGCAAGCTCAAGATCATACTAGCATATGCACCTACATGCACTCCCTCTAGAGCACACACTCACACACATACCTCTCACAAGATCACATACACACACTAGTTAGGACACACTCACACATGATATGTGGTGAGGGGGGGGGGACACTTCACACACATACACATGCTTGCACAAGGCCACCACCACATCACACCTACATCCAGCACTCTTATCCACTAGAACATATGTACACAAGTAAAACTCCTAAACATGGAAGCTACTCACATACACAAACTACATCACCTACACAAGCTCATGAAACTACAAATTAGCTAGTTCATCAAGCAACACATACTGTTTAGATCTTAACAAAAAAAATACTACAACATCTGATGTTCAAACCAGCCTTAAACCATCAAGCTAAAACAGGAAATAAAGCAAAGGAAGTACAAAAAAATAAAAGGGTGGAGCTGGGTTTCGAACCCAAGATCCCCTGGACATGCTCTGCTTCCCTTACCACCCTGCTGTTGCCACTGAATTCGACAGAGAAGGGGGGCTTATAGAGATGTCCCTCTGTTGCAGCTAAACTACTAGCACACAGGAAAATAAACCACAAAAAGGGGGAGCACCATCTGGGATTCGATCCCTGCATAGCGTTGCTAGATGCAAGTGCTTTGACTCGTGTGATAACATGAGCTTGATATCATTATCTTAAATTATGTTATTTAATTAATGCACCTATATACTTGGTAAATGACGGGAGGCCTAGCCTTTTGCCGGGTGCTTTGTTCCGTTATTGCCGCCTTAGTTACCGGTTACCGCTGTTTGATTCCATAATGATCGCTCCTAACATGTTCGGGGTTGTTATGGGGACCCCCTTGATAAATCGCATAGTGCTGAGGCTTGTCCGGCAGGACCCAACATTGGTGTTAATTTGCTAATCACTTAAATAATAAACTGCATAGGGAATAGCTACCCCGAGGATTTTAATCAACAACCCGGGCCAGTGCTGCTCATGAGTGTTGGTCCAAACTGGCAGACTATGGGGCCACCATAGGGCAACCTGAGGTTTGGTATACCTATAGTGTGACTCATCCGGCGTGTCCTGAGACTGAGATACGCGGGTCTTATCAGGGTCGTCGACACGTCGGGAGGTCCTGCTAGCCTTGTCTTACCTTAGCGGTATATCTTGCGTATAGGAATCCCAGTGAAGCTTTGGTTTCCCCCAGAGTTGAGGTTTTCCTCTAAGGAATTTGACGAGATCACGAGATTCGTGATAGAGGATGCCTTTGCGGCCTGTGTACGTTTGTGATGGACTAGTTGGAGCACCCCTGCAGGGTTTAATCTTTCGGAAATCGTGCCCGCGGTTATCTGGCAACTTGGAATATTTTGTTAGCATCCGGTATTAGATAACTCAAACATAAGCTAATGAAATTGTTAACTATGTGCGTAACCGTGACTATCCCCTCGAAGATCTCTTTTCGATCGGGAACACAGTGGGGTTATGAATGCCGTAGGTAGGTGTTTAGGATCACTTAGTGATCAAGTAATCACGACCGCTAGTGCAGACCACCTTCATAATTGCTTTACGTAAGTTAGCCACTAAATCAAGCTTAGGATGCTGCAACCTTATACACTTCACCCTTACCCTACCTAATAACATGACTAGTTCTGGCACCAAGGTCTTAGATTGCTGAGTCCCCGTGGCTCGGATTCCTCCGAAACTCCCAATAGGTACAGGTACCCCAGAGACAGATGATCCCGACGGCACTCAGCTGGTGTGGCAGTACGACAAGGAGACAGACCGCCTCTACATGAACTATCCAGAGGACTGAGGCGTGGTCGTGATCGTGGGCGTGCAGGCAGGGTAGCATGGCATTTCTATGTTTTATAGTCTGTAGCGGAACTACCTTGGTTGTATTTGTCATGTACTCTGAGTTATCAATGAGAAGGGAATTGAATCCCGAATTGTCTACTTTTATTATTATTTGTGTTGTGTTACTTGCTTGCGAAACGCTTAGATGCGTTTCTTTCCAATTCGAGGCCTCGACCCCCAGATCGGAAAGGACCGCATCTTGGTCGTTACAAGTTGGTATTAGAGCCAGGTTATCACAGGCAAGATGATATGACTTTGATTCCATCTCTAGACTTGTTATGCTAGTTTCGTTTCCTTGTCATATTGCTCGCTGCCTACCACTAAATTAAATTGCCTCTTGATATGCCATGAGCCCAAACACCGTTCCCCTTCCTAGCAAAACTTGTATGGCTAAGTAGGCTTTGCTCAGCTACTAATGATAGCGTTGCTAGATGCAGGTGCTTTGACTCATGTGATAACATGATCTTGATATCATTATCTTAAATTCTGTTATTTAATTAATGCACCTATATACTTGGTAAATGACGGGAGGCCTAGCCTTTTGCCGGGTGCGTTGTTCCGTTATTGCCGCCTTAGTTACCGGTTACCGGTGTTTGATTCCATAATGATCGCTCCTAACACGTTTGGGGTTGTTATGGGGACCCCCTTGATAAATCGCGTAGTGCTAAGGCTTGTCTGGCAGGACCCAACATTGGTGTTAATTTGCTAATCACTTAATAATAAACTGCATAGGGAATAGCTACCCCGAGGATTTTAATCAACAACCCGGGCCAGTGCTCCTCATGAGTGTTGGTCCAAACTGGGCAGACTATGGGGCCACCACAGGGAAACCTGAGGTTTGGTATACCTGTAGTGTGACTCATCCGGCGTGTCCTGAGACTGAGATACACGGCTCTTATCAGGGTCGTCGACACGTTGGGAGGTCCTGCTAGCCTTGTCTTACCTTAGCGGTATATCTTGCGTATAGGAATCCCAGTTAAGCTTTAGTTTCCCCAAAAGTTGAGGTTTTCCTCTAAGGAATCCGACGAGATCACGAGATTCGTGATAGAGGATGCCTTTGCGGCCTGTGTACTTTTGTGATGGACTAGTTGGAGCACTCCTGCAGGGTTTAATCTTTAAGAAAGCCGTGCCCGCGGTTATGTGGCAACTTGGAATATTATGTTAACATCCGGTATTAGAGAACTTAAGCATAAGCTAATAAAATTGCCAACTGTGTGCATAACCGTGACTGTCCCCCTCGAAGATCTCTCTTCGAGGGGGAACACGGTGGGGTTATGAATGTCGTAGGTAGGTGTTCAGGATCACTTAGTGATCAAGTAATCACGTCCGCTAGTGTAGTCCACCTCCACAATTGCTTTACGTAAGTTAGCCACTAAATCAAGCTTGGGATGCTGCAGCCTTCAACACTCCACCCTTACCCAACCTAATAACATGACTAGTTCTGGCACCAAGGTCTTAGATTGCTGAGTTCCCGTGGCTCACGGATTCCTCCGAAACTCCCAACAGGTACAGGTACCCCAGAGACAGATGCTCCCGACGACACCCAGCTGGCGTGGCAGTACGACGAGGAGATAGACCGCCTCTACGTGAACTATCCAGAGGACTGAGGCGTGGTCGTGATCTTGGGCCTGCAGGCAGGGTAGCATAGCATTTTCATGTTTTGTAGTCCGTAGCGGAACTACCTTGATTGTATCTGTGATGTACTCTGAGTTATTAATGAAAAGATAGTTGAATCCCGAATTGTCTACTTTGGTTATTACTTGTGCTATGTTACTTGCTTGCGAAACGCTTAGATGCGCTTCTTTCCTATTCAGGGGGCCTCGACCCCCAGATCGGAAAGGACCGCATCTTGGTCGTTACACTTTGTAAGATCATGTTATTTTGAAAGGAAGCGATTATCTCATTAGTATGGTTGAAGTATTATTGTTTTTGTGTCAATATTAGACTTTTGTTTTGAGTCTTATGGATCTGAATATTCATGCCACATTAGAGAATATTACATGGATAAATATGTTAGGTAGCATTCCACATCAAAAATTCTGTTTTTGACATTTACCTACACGAGGACGAGAAGGAATTAAGCTTGGGGATGCTTGATACGTCTCCAACATATCTGTAATTTTTGATTGTTCCATGCTATTATATTATCTGTTTTGGATGTTTTATATGCATTAGTACGTTGTTTTATATTATTTTTGGGACTAACCTATTAATCTAGAGCCTAGTGCCAGTTTCTGTTTTTCCACGTTTTTGAATATTCCAGATAAGGAATATTAAATGGAATCCAAACGGAACAAAATCTTCGGAAAGATTTTTCTTGGACCAGAAGACACCCAGGAGACTTGGAGGAGGGGGCAAGGCACCTGCCGGGAGGCCACAAGCCTGCAGGGCGCGCCCTAGGGGGTGGTCGCGCCCCTGGCTTGTGGGCCCCATGCAGGTCTCCTAACCCTATTTCTTGGCCTATAAATTTCCAAATATTCCCATATCGCCACAAAAAGAGCGAAAATAATTTTACGCTGCCGGGAGCCTCTGTTCCCGAGAGATCCAATTTGGGAGCCTTTTCCGGTAATCTGCCAGAGGGGGAATTGATCAGGGAGGGCATCTACATCAACTCCATTGCCCCTCCGATAATGTGTGATTAGTTCACCACAGACCTACGGGTCCATAGCTAGTAGCTAGGTGGCTTCTTCTCTCTCTTTGATCTTCAATACCATGTTCGTCGTGATCTTCATGGAGATCTATCCGATGTAATACTCTTTGGCGGTGTGTTTGTCGAGATGCGATGAATTGTGAGTTTATGTTCATATTATCTATGAATATTATTTGAGTCTCTTCTTAATTATTATATGCATAATTTCATATCTTTGGAAGTCTCTTTTAATATTGGTATGGTTTGGCCAACTAGATTGGTAATTCTTGAAGTGGGAGAAGTGCTTAGTTTTGGATTCAATCTTGCGGGGTCCTCACCCAGTGACAGTAGGGGTAGCGAGGCACGTATTGTATTGTTTCCATCAATGGTAAAAAGATGGGGTATTCATCATATTGCTTGAGTTTATCCCTCTACATCATCTGATCTTACTTAATGCATTACTTTGTTCTTCACGAACTTAATACTCTAGATGCAGGCAGGAGTCAGTCGATGTGTGGAGTAATAGTAGTAGATGCAGAATCGTTTCGGTCTACTTGATACGGACGTGATGCCTATATGCATAATCATTGCCTTAGATATCTTCGTAATTATTTGCTTTTCTATAAATTGCAAGACAGTAACTTGTTCACCCATCGTATTATTTTCCTTTATCAGAGAAGTCCCTAGTGAAACCTATAGCTCCCGGGTCTTTTTTCCATATTATATTTTCAGATCTATAAACTAAAAATACCAAAATACTTTACTGCAATTTATTTACTTTTGTTTCCGCAATCTTTTATACCTATCTCTATCACATCTCATCCTTGCAAATAACTCTAAAGGGATAGACAACCCCTGTATAGCGTTGGGTGCAAGTGTTTGATTATTTGTGTAGGTACTACTATTGCGTCCTTGCTTGTTCCTCCCACTGGATTGATACGTTGGTTCTCAACGAACTGACGGAAATACTTATCTAGTTTGTTGCATCACCCTTTTCTCTTCATGGGAAAACCAATGCTACCCCTACTTTGTCGCTGGGTGAGGACACTGCAAGATTGAACCCAAAATTAAGCACTTCTCCCATTGCAAGAATTACCAATCTAGTTGGCCCAACCAAACCTATAATTCGAAGAGACTTGCAAAGATATGAAATCATGCATATTAGAATTCAGAAGAGACTCAAATAATATTCAAAGATAATCTGAACATAAGCTCACAATTCATTGGATCTCGACAAACACCGCAAAAGAGTATTACAGCGGATAGATCTCCATGAAGATCATGAAGAACATGGTGTTGAATAACAAAGAGAGAGAAGAAGCCATCTAGCTACTAGCTATGGACCCATAGGTCTGTGTTAAACTACTAGCTGTGGAGTTGATGTAGATGCCCATCGTGATCAATTCCCTCTCCGACAGATTACTGGAAAAGGCTCCCAGATTGGATCTCTCGGGAACAAAGGCTCCCGGCGGCGTAAAAGTTTTTTGTGGATCTTTTTGGCAATACGGGAATATTTGGGAATTTATAGGCCAAAGAATAGGGTTAGGAGGCCTGTAGGGAACCCACAAGCCAGGGGGCGCGGCAACCCCCATAGGGCGCACCCTGCAGGCTTGTGGCCTCCCAGCACATGCCCTGCCCCCTACTCCAAGTGTCCTCGGTGTCTTCTGATCCAAGAAATTTATTTCCAAAGATTTTGTTCTGTTTGGACTCCGTTTAATATTCCATATCTGCAATATTCAAAAACTTGGAAAAAACAAAGACTCACACTAGGCTCTATATTAATAGGTTAGTCCCAAAAATAATATCAAACAACATATTAATGCATATAAAACATCCAAACAGATAATGTAATAGCATGGAACAATTAGAAATATAGATACGTTGGAAACGTATCATGCCAGGCCGCCGTTGTATGCGTGCGATGACGTGAAGGAAATGGTCATGGAGATGCCCGTCTTTGACGAGTGGGGGCTCATTGGGTCGCACAAGGGATCCTCCATCACCGTGTCGTCCTCAGACAAGGACGAAAGAGACCAGGACTCGGTGGTGACGGAAGGGGAGGATGATGCCGGACGGATACCATCGCCCTATCTCCATCCATCCTTGCGCAACCTCGGGGACGATGTTGCCGCGGATGAGTGGCGCCATGCGACTCCCGTGGCATCGTGGCCTCAGGAGAAGGAGCAGGGTCAGGCCCCATGGCAGCCGATGCCCTAGTGGCGGGAGCCTCCGAGGAAAGTGCGGTGCCTGCCCTGGCGACGGATGTACCTCCCCGGGGGACCCCTCAGGCCCCAAGAGAAGAGGGAGGCCAGGATGAATTTGTTGGGGACCGAGTCGAACGCCCCTCTGGTGGCAGCGGGCCGGCGCGCGAAGGCGGCGAGGGCGCGCCACCCGCCTTCAAGAAGAAGAGGAAGTGGGTCGCCAGGAACGAGTTAGTACCTAATTCCATCTTCATGTTATTCACCCATGATTGGATTATTCAGGTGGTCCCTTTTTCGGCGTAGGTGCCCCGGTGGCACGAGGAGAAGAAGAAGAGGGCCACCATTAGGGCAAAGGTGACGCTTGTCACTAGGGCGCGCTATCCCTTGGTCAGGGCCTTGGCAGGCGCGAGGGCGGCTTGCGCCGGCCTGGTGTCGTTCTCAGGCGTATGGGCCGCACTACAACTCCAAGTGTCTCCTCTATGCGGCAAGAGAGCCCGAGCGCCACGGTCATGATGGCGCAGTCCCAGACGCCACCAGCTAAAGCCAATGTGTTCCAGCCCCCAATGCCATCTGTCGAAGCCGCGGTGGTCCAGCTCAAACAAGAGGAAGGGCGTCTCACCCTCCGTCAGCCGTCCTCATCCCCGCAGCCAGCCCCGGCGGAGGACGCAACGTGGGACGTCATCAGGCTGCGGTCACCCTCAAGGCCCCCGAGGTTGGTGCGATGGCCTTCGCAAGAGCGTCGTAGATGCCAAGCGTCGGGGAGAACCCAGAGCCCCTTGCGCCTCAAGCGGAGGGCATTGGGGACACTCTCATTACGGCAGCGGGCAGCGCCAGGACGGCGGCCCCTCGGGAGGTCCTTGCTCGGGTGGGCCATGATGAGTTGCTTAGGCGTGGGGCCCGTACCGACTACAAGGACGTGCTCGCCCGGCTCGGGGCAGGCTTTCGGAATGCGCTCGACCCGCTCGAGGTGGAATTCCGAGACGCCGAGGCGCATTTGACCGTGGAGGGCACGCCGCAAGCCGTTGGGTGGCGCCAGCTTGACGCCTGGGCCAAGGAGGCCCAAGGCAAGAGTGAGGCCATCTGCGTGGTGGGGCAGAGGAAAGCCGCCGAGGCAAAGGCTGCTCGTGCAAGCGCTCTTCCGAGAAGGAGGCACTCGCTAAGCGTTGCGAAGAAGCGGAGGCTAGCTTGAAGGTACTTCAGGAACGGATTAAGGAGACGTAGCATCTCCAGCTGCAGGAGGAGGACATCACGGGCTCTGAGGCAAAGATTGCAAACCGCAACTCCGAGCTCACGAAGGTGGCTACCGAACAGGCTACGGAGCGCGGGCGCGTGGAGGTGCTACAACGTGAGGTGGGCGAGGCCATCAACGCCCACAACAAGTGAGTCTCTGAGGCCAATGACAAGCTGGCCACCTGGGAGGAGGAGATTCAAGCCGCTGCCAATGCGAAGGCGGCAGCGGACCTTGCCGTGCTCCCCTCTTCGGAACTCAGGGCCCACCATGTTGTGAGCTCTATCTGTAGTCTGGAGCTCGAGGCTCCCCTCATCCCTGAGGACTCGAGCTACGTCGAGATTTCCTACGAGCTCGTGAAGGAGCATGAGGGCGCGGCCAAGAAGGTGGACGGCAAACTGGAGGAGGAATGACGCGACCTCTTCTTTGTGGCAGCAACCCGCGTCTTCAACCATCTCTTCCTTCGTGATCCCCACTTCAATTTCGACGAGGTAATGGGCCCCATGCGTGAGGAATCCCGCAGCGACTTGGCGGCCGCCGTGGAGGGCCACATGAACACGATGTTGGTGAATTCCTTTTGTGGCGATGATGAGGAGCCCCCTATCATCCCCCTGAAATAGATTGCTCTTGCCTCAAGGAGGCGTTAGATGACAATTTAATCGTATGGAACAATTTGAACTTTATAATAATCGTTTGTAATCATTAATTTTCTTTCCCATGCTCAATTTCTCTCTTGAATGCCTTTGTGCTCTGCGTTGGTAGGGCCCAGCCCTGCACGTATCTCAGCTGCGAGTGGAACGCCAGGGGTTGAGAGGCTACATGATTAGTGAAGGTTCCTCAGACATGATGCTCAAGATCCCCCCTTGACGCGCAAGTAGCTCGCTTGAGGGCCTTTGCATTCTTGATAAGTTTCCGTATTATCTAGAATTTATGATTATTCCATGCCAATATTATACAACTTTCACATATTTTTGGCAACATTTTATATGATTTATATTAGACTAAGATATTGATCCAGTGCCAAGTCTCGGTTCCAGTTTGTTGCATGTTTTTTGTTTCATAGAATATCCATATCAAACGAAGTCCAAAAGCGATAAAAAATTATGGAGAATTATTTAGGAATATATGTGATTTTTGGTAGGTGGAATCAATGCTAACGGAGGCCCACGACCTCCACTACGTACTAGGACATGACCGATACCCCCTTGCGGAGGGTGGTGCCTGATGGCCATGTCGTAAGTCTGTTGGGGATCTTCTTTAGGCGCAAGAAATCTAATTAATGGACAAAAACCCCATCAAATTTCAGCCCGGTCAGAGTTACGGATCTCCGGGAATTTAAGAAACGGTAAAGGGCCAGAAAACAGGAACGCAAAACAGAAGAGAATAGAGAGGGAGATCCAATCTCGGAGGGGCTCCCACCCCTCCACCTCCATGGAGGCGATGGACCAGAGGGGGAACTCTCATCCCATATAGGGGGAGGCCAAGGAAGAATAAGAAGGAGGGGGCTCTCTACCCCTCTCTCCCGATGGCGCCGGAGTGTCGCCGGGGCAAGGAGCATGACAGCGATCTACATCCTATCTTGTCGCTGTCAACACAACCTCTCTCCCCCTCTATGCAGCGGTGTAACACATTTTCCCACTGTAACCCTCTACTTAAACATGGTGCTCAACACAACCTAGTATTTCCCAATGATATGTGGCTATCCTATGATGTTTGAGTAGATTTGTTTTGTCCTACGAGTTAATTGTGATACGATGTTATTGAAATGAGTTGTGTCTTGATATGGTGTTGTCCTAAGGTGCCATCTGTGAGGCGCACATGTGAAGGATACATGCTCGAGGGTTTGCAATATGTTCATGATTAGCTTATAGTGTGTGGCGAGAGTGAAAGAAACTTACACCAGAGTAAGGGAGTTGTGCGCGTATGGGAGTAAAGTGGACTTGATGTTTAATGATATGGTTGGGTTTACCATAATGATTTCTAGTAGTTGCATATGCTTGCTAGAGGTCCAATCACTAGGAGGAAAAACCTTATAGGTAGGAGGTTAATAGTAGCACTAGAATATGGCACGCGTTGCTGCTACTTAGAAGTAGTCCTGGATCTGACAAACGCTACTGGTCATGGCCGTAGCAGTAGCGCTTGATTTGTAAACAGCGCTACTGCTAAACGTGGCCCAACAAGCCCACCGATGGTAGCAGTAGTAACAACGCGCACTTGGGAAAAGCTTTACTGCTAAGTAGAATAGCGGTAGCGCTCTTGGGGAATCAGCGCTACTGGTACGCGTGCTCTTGTGTTGGCTCCCAAATCCCCTAACTCTCCCTCCACTCCTTCCCTCTCCCCCCTCTCCCCCGTGCGCTCCTATGTCGCCGCCGCCGCCCGCCGGGGCCCTCCCTGCCCGTCCCTGCGCGCGCCTTCGACCCCCTCCCCCTCCTCCCCATGTCTCTGTCCCTCGCGTCGGACACCCCCGCCCCCTCCTCCCCATGTTATGATGTAGTTAGAGATCAGGAGAAGAAGAGGAAGAGAAGAAAAAGAAGCGGAGAAGAAAAGGAAGAAGAACAGGAGGAGAAGTAGAAGAAGAGGAGGAGGACAAGAAGAAGAGGAGAAGAAAAGGAAGAAGAGGAGGATAAGAAAAGGAAGAAGAAGAGAAATAGGAGAAGAAGAAAAATATTTAGAATTTATTTTATTTTATTTTCTGTCATTTAATTGCTATATATTGTTATTAGGTTAGTAATAGATTATTTGGGCTAGTAATATTTAGAATTAGGTTAGGGTTAGAAGAAGAAGAAAGATGAACAAAAAGAAGAAAATAAGAATAGGAAAAAAGGAAAATAAGAAGAGGAGGAAAAGAAAAGAAGAAGAAGAAGGAGAAGAACAAGAACAAGAACAAGAAGAAGAAGAAGAAGAAGAAGAAGAAGAAGAAGGAGAATAAGAAGAGGAGGAGAGGAGAAGAAGAGGAAAAATATAATAATGTGAGAAGTAGAAGAAGAGGAGAAGTAGAAGAAAAAGGGGAGAAGAAGAAACGGAGAATAAAAGAAGAAGAAGAAGAAGAAGAAGAAAAAGGAAAAGAATAAGAATAAAAAGAAGAAAAGGAAGAAGAAGAGAAAGAGGAGAAGAAGAAAATAAGAATGTGAAAAGGGAAAATAAGAAGAGGAGAAGAAAATAAGAAGAAGGAGGAGGATAATAAGAAGTGGAAGAGAGGAGAAGAAGAGGAAAAATAGAAGAAGAGGAGAAGTAGAAGAAAAAGAGGAGAAGAAGAAGTGGAGAAGAAAAGAAGAAGAAGAAGAAGAAGAAGAAGAAGAAGAAGAAGAAGAAGAGAAGAAAAGGAAGAAGAAGAGGAGGAGAAGAAGAAATAGGTTAGCTAGTGTGTTAGGTTAAATCTATGTTTTTTAATTTTTTGTCATTTGCTTGCTATTGGTATTAATTTTGCTTGCTAAGTTTGTGTTAATTCATCACATATTGTTTTCTGTTAATTAAGTACTCCGTTCAGTAATGTTGGTGGTTTCTGCCATGGTCACGCGAATTAAAAATATCCTTACTTTTGCCGGAATGTCCGAGTGGCCTATGTTTTCTCGGAATGTTGATTCATTTCCGTTCCGGCAAATTTCAGGCGCTCCATATATCCACTTTTTAGGAAAGTACATTCCGAAAATTTCTGTGAATTTCGACATGACTTGTGCTAGAAATTAGGACATATTGAGTGCCCGGGAATTGCCGGAAAGGGGAATGAATCAACATTCCCACCAAATATAGCCCCCCTTTTAATACTCATGCTTATGTTTGTATATAGATGTTCAATTCTTTCGATATAGTGTCATGGTTGTTGTTTCCACATTTACAAACATGTTCCATGGATTATAAGTTAAATTACCACATTAAAACAGGAAATGTGTGATGATGATTATTGGGAGTGTGAATATTGCGGCGACTATCGGGGTTTGTGCGATAGACCTCACTTGCAGACAACAGGTTCTTCATCATCAAGCTTGAAGAGAGCTTCGAAGATTCTATGGTATGCAACGATGACAAGTGTTTTTTCGTAATTAAGCATGCATGACTTCTGTTTCTTTGCTTTAACGTGTAATTTCTGTTGTATACAATTCGACTAGTTCCTCCCTTGCCATGCAAGAAGATATGTCTTGGAGAGGCTCGGTTTTGAAGACCACGAGAGTATGGAGATGAGGAGAGCTAACCTAAGGACTATACATGGTCACACATTTCTAATCAAAGTAATGAATTAAATTTTTAACACAGAAATAGGGTGCCAAAATTGGGAAGATCATTGCAAGGCATATGGATTTCAGAATGGTATGGAAATAACCTTTGATCTTCGTCCTGAAGATAATATGCGAGGCAACATCGACATTTGGGTGGTTGTCGATATGCTTCCTGTTTTACCTCCATGTGAGTTCATCAACCATATTTGTCAAGTAATTTGCATTATATATTTAGAAATAGTTGGTGTTCATCCATATACTAAATTTTTTAAATTATAATTTACAACTTATTTCGTTTCTTCGAGTGAATTACGTAAATTAATTGAGACAACACACTACACGTATGGATCATATCTAACTTGGGAGGAGAAGGATGTTCTTCTCTACTTTCTTGTTGGTGTCCTCGTTTGTAGGGATAACTTCCCGTATAATTTGGGAATTGGCCCAAATTATAAATTTTACATTCCACTAGTGCATTGGTTGAGGGCGGATGACATTCGCTGAAATATCTTGGTAAGAGTTTGCTAATTAAGTACGCTCTACTATTGCATAAATTGTCTTGATTACATTGCTACCTAGGTTATTATTATGTTCTTCAATAGCAAATGCCAAACGATGTAGTGCCTCTCTTCATGCACCCAGAAGGTCATATGAAAATTAAAATCCCGTTGAGGGCTATGCTCCATACTCGACTAACCGCAAATCAAAAAGGCTCCAAATTGAAGCATGGAGAGAAAGAAAGAAGGATCGCAAGCCAAAAGTTGGAGACTGTTGGATCTTTGTGCTTCATCACGGAGACATAGGTGCTATTCTGTTTCATGACATTATACCTAGGAGCGCGGACTAGGTCTTATGAGAGAAAAGTTTTTTTGGTTTATATTAACTTGGCATGATCGATTGGGATGCATGCATATGATGACTATTATGATGTTTTTCGGTTTTATGAGATTTTAACTTGGTATATGAATAAGATGATGATGAGTTGTTAGATGAGTACGTAAGATGATGATGAGTTATATGATATGACTTTTGTGCCATGACTTGTGTGTATCGCTATTTTCGAGATTTTATGATATTTGTGTTGGATAATGACATATATGTCGGATAATGATGATAATGGTATAAATGACGAGACTAGCTTATGTGTATGATATGATGAGAATAATGCATGTTTATTATGATATGACGAAACTATTGTTTAGAGCATGCACAACTACGTAAAGGGGGCATAAATACGACGGGAATTAAATATTGAAGGCAGGAATACTAGCAGTAGCGTTTTATATATTCCGGTGCTACTGCTAACATAGATACCAGTAGCGCTTTAAATCCAGCGCTACTGCTAACAGGTTAGCTGTAGCGCGTTAGCAGTAGCGCTGCCCCTAGCGCTACTGGTATGGGAAAAACCAGCGCTGCTAGTAGGCTTTCTCCTACTAGTGAATCATAAGTGCATATGATACAAGTACGGAAAGTGTGTTAGCGTATGCCTCTCCCTCATTGCACATGATAAATATCTACATGTTATATTCAATTGCTAATGGACAATCTTTTTCTTACGATACACAAAAAGCTTTTTACTAAACATCACCTAACTATTACTTACTTGTTATTTATTAGCTTGCAAACCTATCTATTACACCTACTAAGTACTTCTAGTTTTCTTCTTGTTCTAGGTAAATAAAAAAATAAGTGTGCGTAGAGTTGTATCGGTGGTCGATAGATTTGAGGGAATATTGGTCCTACCTTTAGCTACTCATTTGGTTCGACACTCTTCCTTATCAAAAAAGGCTACAAATGATCCCCTACACTTTTTGGTCATCAAGACATTTTTCGGGCGCTGTTGCGGTGAGCAATAGCGTGGGGTGAATATTCTCGTGTGTGCTTGTTTTCTTTATCACTAAGTAATTTTTATTTTCTATTATTAGTTGTTTTGTATCTTTAGCTATGGATATGGAGCACGAAACACCAAAAAAATAGTTGTACTTGCTACTCATCGAGATGGGGAACCTCCAAAAACCCTCGATGCTCGTTATGTGAAAAATATTGAACACTACTTTGATAATCCCGAGAAAACCCCGTTCAACTTGATAATGGTAACACTGGATCAACGTGAGTACTCTGGAGATTATCGCTTGACTCAAAAAGGGAAATAGTTATGGGATCAAATCCATATATTGCGTTGGTATTCTTGGAATTTATGTGAGAGATATGATTATACTTGTTGGTCTAGGATCAAGGCTCGACACCTTCCATTTTCATGTGAATTTAATGATAATGTAACCTTAGCTTCTTATTCTAATGTTATATATGATTACTATGATGTCGAACGAATCGAAGAATTTATCACTTTAAAGGGTGCTTATAAAATTGAATCTTTGTTTGAAAAGTGTGAAAATTATGATGATGTTGTTTACAGACCTGAAAATTTTGATATACTTAAATATTCTATGAGAATTATGAATATAATTATGATATTGATGCATTTCTTGAGAAAGTCTCCGTTGTCCAAGAAGAGATTGATATTTTGCAGGAGCCTATGGAAGATGAAATTGCTGAAACTCTGAGCTCATTAGATGAAAAAGATGAGGAGGAGAGCGGACAACAAAGCGAGGAAGAGCGGATTAGCTACCCATGCCCACCTTCTAATGAGAGTAACTCTTCAACGCATACATTATTTAATTTCCCTTCTCACATACCGTAGGATGAATGCTATGATGATTGCTATGATCCCTTGGATTCATTTGAAATATCCCTTTTTGATGAAATTGATGCTTGCTATGATTGTGGCCATGATGCCAATATGAATTTTGCTTATGGAGATGAACTTGCTCAAGATCCTTATGTTAAGCATGAAGTTCTCGCTATTGCACCCAAACATGATAGTTCTATTATATTTTTGAATTCTCCCAACTACACCATATCGGAGAAGTTTGCACTTATTAAGGATTATATTGATGGGTTGCGTTTTACAACTACACATGATAATTTTGATGAATATAATATGCATGTGATTGCTGCTCCTACTTACAATTATTAAGAAATAGGAACCAAATCTTCACCTCTCTATGTTTCCAATACGATAAAATTGCAAGAAAGCACTTATGCTATGTATTAGCCTTTACTTGATTTGCATGAATTGTTCTTTTATGACATGCCAATGCATAGGAAGAGAGTTATACTTCGTCACTGCATGATATATGATGCTTTGTGCTCACAACTAAATTAAAAATCATTGTTAATTTAAATTGTCTTCGATATACCTTGGAATCCGGGTGGATCCATTACTTGAGCACTTTATGCCTACCTTAATGGCTTTAAAGAAAGCGCTGCCAGGGAAATAACACAGAAATTTTAGAGAGTCACTTATTTCTGTTGAGTGCTTTTAGAAGGTTTAAAAATATAAAAGATATAGAGGGGTACTTAAAACTTCTTCACAAAGAAAAGTGAATGTGGCAAGGACGAGCACTTTTGAAGTGAGGGCTAGCCTTGAACTTTGTTCATGCCCATGGAAACATTCTGAATCTTGATTGCAGAAACTTTTCAACAAAAATAATTATTCGTTTCTATAAATAACATTGTATTATAAAAATAATGTGCCAAGATTTTCCTTTAGGATGATTAGATTGTTTGTGGGTAGTGCGGTGCAAAAACAGATACTTTGGTTGTAGTGCGTGAATTTAAATTTTTTACTGGAACGTCGAAAGTTTGTGAAAATATAACACACTAATGCTATGAAAATTGGTTATTTCCTCCTAAATTTTCAGAATTTGTTTAGTTCCATAAGTATGGTCAATATTTAGATTACTACATGATACGTCTCCAATGTATCTATAAGTTTTGATTGTTCCATGCTATTATATTATATTTTTGGATGTTTTATATGCATTTATATGCTGTTTTATATTATTTTTGGGACTAACGTATTAATCTAGAGCCTAGTGCCAGTTTCTGCCTTTTCCACGTTTTTGAATATTGCATATAAGGAATGTTAAACGGAGTCCAAAACGAATAAAATATACGGAAAGATTTTTCTTGCACTAGAAGACACACAACGGACTTGGAGTAGGGGGCAAGGCACTTGCCCGGAGGCACAAGCCTGCAGGGCACGGCCTGGGGAGGTGTCCGCGCCCCCTGGCTTGTGGGCCCTGTGTAGGTTTCCTAACCCTATTTCTTGGCCTATAAATTCCCAAATATTCAAGTATCACCAAAAAGAGCAACGAAAATACTTTTACGCCGCCGGGAGACTCTGTTCCCGAGAGATCCAATGTGGGAGCCTTTTTCAAAAACTGTCGGAGAGGGAATTGATCACGGAGGGCATCTACACCAACTCCATTGCCCCTCCCATGATGTGTGAGCAGTTCACCACAGACCTACGGGTACATAGCAAGTAGCTAGATGGCTTCTTATCTCTCTTTGATCTTCAATACCATGTTCTTCATGATCTTCATGGACATCTAACCGATGTAATACTCTTTTGCGGTGTGTTTTTTGAGATCCTATGAATTGTGAGTTTATGTTCAAATTATCCATGAATATTATTTGAGTCTCTTCTAAATTCTTATATGCATGATTTCATATCTTTGCAGGTCTCTTCGAATTATTTGTTTGGTTTTGCCAACTAGATTAGTAAATCATGCAATGGGAGAAGTTCTTAGTATTGGGTTTAATCTTGTGGTGTCCTCACCGAGTGACAGTAGGGGTAGCGAGGCACGTATTGTATTGTTTCAATCAAGGGTAAAAGGATGGGGTTTTCATCATATTGCTTGAGTTTATCCATCTACATCATCGCATCTTACTTAATGTGTTACTCTGTTCTTCATGAACTTCATACTCTAGATGAGGGCAGGAGTCGGTCAATGTGTGGAGTGATAGTAGTTGATGCAGGATCGTTTCAGTCTACTTGATACGGACGTGATGCCTATATACATAATCATTGCCTTGGATATCTTCATAATTATTTGATTTTCCATCAATTGCTCAAAAGTAATTGTTCACCCACCATATTATTTTCCTTTATGAGAGAAGCCTCTAGTGAAACCTATGGCCCCCGGGACTATTTTCAATATCATATTTTCACATCTGTAAACCAAAAAACATAAAAAATACTTTGTTGCAATTTATTTACAGTTTTACTTTCAGATCTATCAATATTTTATATCTATCTCTACTAGATCACATCCTTGCAAATAACTCTGAAGGGTTGACAACCTCTTTATAGCGTTGGGTGCAAGTATTTGATTATTTGTGTATGTACTACTATTGGAGTCTCGCTTGTTCCTCCTACTGGATTAATACCTTGGTTCTCAACAAACTGAGTTAAATACTTATCTACTTCGTTGCATGACCCTTTCCTCTTCAAGGGAAAACCAACGCGAGCTCAAGAGGTAGCACTACACACTGTCCTTTTTTTACATAATCTGTTTTTGATGCATTGTCGTGCTCATTTTGATAAAACTATTTATTGTATCGATGGTATAAGCCATGGAGAAGTTATATTACAGTAGCTATAATTGAAAACAAAATATGACTGGGTTTTCAATGTTACTTAAGGTATTAATTTTCATTATTATACTATTGGATCTCACGAGTTTTCTTTTAAGTTTTTTGTGGATCAAGTGTTTGAAGTTCGAGGAGGTCTCGATATGAGGAGATGGAGGAGAGGCAAGAGTTCAAGCTTGGGTATGCACAAGCCACCCCAAGTAAATATCCAAGGATACTCAAGCGTCTAAGCTTGGGGATGCCCCGGAAGGAATCCCATCTTTCTTCAACAAGTATCAGTATGTTTTCGTCGTTGTTTTGTTCACGTGATATGTGTAAATCTTGGAGCATGTTTCGTGTTTATTTTTCACTTTTATTTTTTATGCACCATGCTGGTATGAGATATTCCATGATTGATTTATATAATTCTCATTGTAATTCACTTATATATTTTGAGTATGGCTTTATAGAATGCTTCATGTGCTTTACTTATATCATTTGAAGCTTGGATTTCCTGTTTCTCTACATATAGAAAACCGTTATTTGTAGAAAGCTCTTCTGCTTCACTTATATTTATTAGAGAGTGGTGTTTTGAAGAAATAATTAAACTCTCATGCTTCACTTATATCTATTTAGACATTCAAAAGGAATTGGTCATTTACATGGTTAGTCATAAAATCCTACATAAAACTTATAGATCACTAAGTATGATATGCCTGATTCCTTGCAATAGTTTTGCGACATTAAAATTGTAATATATGGGTGAACTAGTGGATGATTGTGGATTTGTAAGAATATTGATGTGAAGGTTTGTGATTCCCGAAGCATGCACGTATAGTCTCT
The DNA here is from genome assembly GCF_904849725.1 of Hordeum vulgare subsp. vulgare. Taxonomy (NCBI): domain Eukaryota; kingdom Viridiplantae; phylum Streptophyta; class Magnoliopsida; order Poales; family Poaceae; genus Hordeum; species Hordeum vulgare. The sequence continues at coordinate 369,136,037 of NC_058523.1, forward strand.
GGTTATGCGATGAAGTTGGCGCATAATTTATCCTTGGTTGAAATCCTTTGTGCTGCTATAATCGGAGTCGCACGATGGTTAACTCCTCCCAACCTTCTCCCTAGGGGCATGCGAGTAGTGCTTTTCTTAAATGGAGCCAATACAATCTTGCAATAAGTATGGGAGTTCTTTATGACTAATGTGAATCCATGGATGTACACACTCTTACCTTCCTGCAATTTGCTAGCCTCTATGGTACCGTGCATTGCCCTTTCTCACCTCGAGAGAGAGTGCAAACTTCCAAGGTGCATCCAAACCCCGTGATATGATACGCTCTAGCACACATATGCCTTATTATATCTTCCTCAAAACAACCACCATACCTACCTATTATGGCATTTCCATAGCCATTCTGAGATATATTGCCACACAAAATCCACCACTTCCATTTTGATGAACTGAGCATTCATTGTGATGATGATTTGCATGATCGTAAGACAACTAGCATGATATTTCCATGGCTTGTCAATTTTTATTTTCCGTGCTACGCTAGATCATTGCATATCCTGGTACACTGCCAGAGGCATTTATATAGAGTCATACTTTGTTCTAGGTATCGACATGTAATATTGAGTTCTAAGTAACTAGAAGTGTGATGATCATCATTATTAATTATTAGAGCATTGTCCCGGCGAGGAAAGGATGATGGACACTATGATTCCCCAACAAGTCAGGATGAGACAACGGACATAAAAAAATAAAAAATAAATAGAGAAAGAAAAAAGAAATAAGGGAAGAAAAAAATAAAAAGAAGAAGGATAAAATGAGAGAAAAGAGAGAAGGGGCATGCTAATTCCACACTTGTGCTTCAAAGTTGCACTATGTTTTTCATATGGAGAGTCTCCTATGTTGTCACTTTAATATACTAGTGGGAATTTTTCATTATAGAGTTTGATGCACACCCACTTAGTTTTCATATTGAGATTTCATACACTTATAGCTCTAGTGCATCTCTTGCATGGTAATCCCTACTCCTCGCATTGATATCTATTGACGGGTATCTCCATAGCCCGTTGATACGCCAAGTTGATGCGAGACTTTCTTCTTCATTTTTGCCCCTTTGAAACCTACCACCATATTATGTTCCACCTTTATGATCTATCAATGGTTCACGGTCATGTATTGAGTGAGTAATAAAAAGTCGAAGCATGTTAAAAAGTACGATCCAATTGCTTGGTCTGACACTGGGGTGCTCATGATTTATACCTTATGCTAGGAAGACCAAGCATGACACGCTAAATGATTTTGTAGGGATAGCTTTCTTTAGCATTGTTATTTTGAAAGGACATGATTGTTTGCTAGTAAACCTGAGTATGGATGTGTTTTTATCAAATGATAGACTATTGTCTTGAATCACTTGTATCTTAATATTCATGCCATGATTAGATATAATATCAAAATTATTCTAGGTAGCATTCCACATCAAAACTTATCTTTTTTATCAGTTACCTACTCAAGGACGAGCAAGAATTAAGCTTGGGGATGCTGATACATCTCCGTCATATCTAGAATTTTTTATTGTTCCATGCCAATATTGTACAATTTTCACATATTTTTGGCAACATTTTATATGATTTATTGGACTAACATATTGATATAGTGCCAAGTGCCAGTTCCTGTTTGTTGCATGTTTTTGTTTTCTAGAATATCCATATCAAACAAAGTCCAAACACGATAAAAATTTACGGAGAATTATTTGTAATGTATGTGATTTTTGCCAAGTAAACCGCAAATGGAGACCCACGACCTCCACTACGTACCAGGGTGTGGGGTGGTGCCTAGTGGCCACATCATAAGTCGTTTGGGGCTCTTCTTTGAGCACAAGAAATAAAATTTATGGATAAAAATTCCCTCAAAATTTCAGCCCGATCGAAGTTACGGATATCCGGGAATTTACGAAATGGTGAAGGGACGGAAAAGAGTAATGCGAAACAGAAAGGAACAGAGAGGGAGATCCAATCTCGGAGGGGCTCATGCCCCTCTACCGCCATGGAGGCCATGGACTAGAGGGGGAACTCTCCTCCCAATCTAGGGGGGTCCAAGTAAGAAGAAGAAGGGGGGCTCTCTCCCCCTCACTCCCGATGGCGCTGGAGTGCCGCTAGGGCAAGGATTGTGATGGCGATCTACATCAACCATCTTGCCACCGTCAACACCAACACTCTCCCCCTCTATGCAGCGGTGTAACACCTACTTTCCTGCTGTAACTCTGTACTTAAACATGGTTCTCAACACTACATACTATTTCCCAGTGATATGTGGTTGTCCTATGATGTTTCAGTAGATTTTGTTTGTCCTACGGGTTAATTGTGATATGATGTTATTGATATGAGTTGTGTGTTGATATCGTGTTATCCTAAGGTTCCTTTCGTGAGGCGCACACATGAAGGATACACGGTAGAGGGTTTGCGATATGTTCATGATTCACTTATAGTGGGTGGCGAGAGTGACAGAAACTTACACCCGATTAAAGAGGACTTGATGTTTAATGCTATGGTTGGGTTTACCTTATTGATTTCTAGTATTTGTGGATGCTTGCTAGAGGTCCAATCATAAGTGCATATGATCCAAGTACTGAAAGTGTGTTAGCGTATGCCTCTCCCTCATTGCACATGATAAGTATCTATCATGTTATATTCAATTGCCTATGGAGAATATTTTTCTTGCATTACACAAAAAGCTTTCTACTAAACAACACCTACATTTTAGTTATTTTTCTTTATTATATTGCAAACCTATCTATTACACCTTCTAAGTACTTCTAGTTTTATTCTTGTTTTAGGTAAAGCAAACATTAAGTGTGCCTAGAGTTGTATCAGTGCTTGATAGAACTTGAGGGAATATTGGTCTACCTTAAGCTTGTCGTTGGGTTAGACACTCTTACTTATAAAAAAGGATACAAACGATCCCCTACATTTGTGGGTTATCAGTTCTCTGTTGGGATCGTTTGCGCTCTGCATCAGCAGGGCCCAGCCATGCGCATACCTCAGCCACCACCGGAACGCTAGTGTGAGCGGCTACAGGTCTAGTGAAATTTCCTGAGACGCGATGCTCAAGAACCCCCCCCCCTCATTGACGCACAAGCAGCTCCCTCAGGGCCTTTGTACTCACCGTTGGGAGCTTTCGTGCTCTGCATCGGCACGGGCCAGCCCTACATGTATCTTAACCGCCACTAGAAAGCCACAGGGTGAGAGGCTACAGGACTAGTCAAGGTTCCTGAGACGTGATTCTCAACAACGCCCCCTTTGATGCGCAAGTAACTCGCATTTAGTGTTGAGAGCATTTCTACTCTGTGTCGGTAGGGCCCAGCCTTGCGCTTACCTCGGCCGCCACTCGAACGCCAGGGGGTGAGGGGCTATAGGACTAGTGAAGGTTCCTGAGACGCTATTCTCAAGAACCCCCCCCCCCCCCTTGATGTGCAAGCGGCTTTCTAACGAATGAATTGGTCGGAGCGCCGTGTGCCTGCCTTCTTACACTTGGGTGTCGTGCGAGGAAACAAGACACCAAGGACCCCAGGAGGTGATGTGCACGAGGGTAAGCCTGTGAGAGAGAACTCGATCACTTGGATTTTTGAGCGTTGTAGGGACTAACCCGTGCAGAGGCACCATACCATCCCTCGCTCGCACGAGGTACACGGGGAAGCTGGCGAGCGTGGAGCTTTGATGATCCTCCCGAGCGCGATGCATGGGGCTTCCACTTGGGCGTTGTCACATTCGCGATTCGACAGTAATTCCGCCAACACGGAGCATGGGGAGTTCCACTTGGGCGTGGGCGGGATCCCTCCATCGAGGCCACGACGCGGCTTGTCGTGGGTTTCCACTTAGGAGGCTCCGAGACGTGTACAACCCCAAACTCATTATTACGCGAGAGTGTCACGGGCAGCAATTACACAGGTGTCGGACACCCCAGGCACAAGGCTCAGGAGCTCCTAGTCTCAGTCTTCTAACGGGTTGCGCCTTATTCTTTGCGCATTAGGGCGCTTACAGAGCTTGTGACATGAGGGCGGCACGCACGGGGTGATCATCGTGAGGCCACTACACGAAGGGGTTAGGCACCAAGGACCCCACAAGGTGACGTGTACGGGGGTAAGCCCTTCAGATAGAGCTCAATCACTTGGCTTCAGCGACGCTGCAGGGACGAACCCGAGCACAGACACCGTGTTAGGTTCCTTCATGGAATGATCAGGCGAAAATCACCCGCTGCATGGCGCCAGAGGCGACAAAGCGCCAAACCGACAATGAACCATTTCAAGAGAACGACATAAACTTTGAAGGGAATAACAGTGTTTACCACACAACCAAAAATCAATAATTCCGCGAGGGTAGGCACTCACGCCCGTGGATAATGCATCCCGAAGGGTGCCCTCGATCTCGAAAAAGACAAAACTTCACCTCGCAATTGTGTTGTCATGGAAGCTCTGGGTTGCTTGGTGAAGCGTGTCCCAGGGTCGACCACCTCCCGTAGATCTCGGGGCTCGCGAAGTCCCGCCGCCATGTGAGGTGCCTTTGCAAGACATGCCAACCATTAGAAGGTAGTTGTGGCATTCTCCAAGCCGAAGGGCATGTGAACGTGGTCGGCGGCGGGGCCTCGTCCTAGGCCCACGCGTGAAGGCCAGAAGGAGCTCTCCGGTGGTTAGTGGCTCGCGACATCGACGCTCATGTGCACCTCACCAGTCCTCCCGGGTGCGATGATGATCCTTACGAGGCTCTCCGGGCAACGCTCGCCACACATGGCACGCATCTCCTGCAGCTTGCCGATTTCCTCGGCGATGAACTCATGTGCCCCTGCTGTCAGGCATCATACCCCTTGCTCACGAGGGCGCGCGTTGAGGCGATCCTCCAGGTGGTGCCCGAGCACCTCTCTCAATGTACCGGCCAGGACAGATGCTTTCCAGGTGGAAGCCCTCAAGCCTGGCATGTGGGAGGCGTTCGGCGAGGCTTCCTATGCCAAAAGGGAGCGAACACATGCAACGTGCATGGGGCTTTGCGGCCCTGGCCTAAGTCACCAGACTCTTCACCTTGGCAGAGCTAGAGGCGGGCAGTGACTGCTTCTTCCTCGGGGGTGTGACCTCGCGAGGCACATCGTCCCCATAATTGTCGGAGTACACCATTGCAGCGACCCTGTATGCGTGCTTAAGGGAGCAGACCGTGTCATTTTCGTCGAAGGTGACCGTGATGATGTTGCTGCAACCCGGCATCTTGAGGACGCTGTAGCCGTGGTGGGTGGCCTCCATGAACTTGGCCAGTGTTGGGGAGCCCAAGATGGCATTGTACATGAGGTCAATATGTGCCACGTCAAAGTCAATGAGCTCGGTATGATAGTTGTCGCGCGTGCGGAAGGTGACCAGAAGGTGAACCTGCCCAAGTGGAGTGGTGGAGCCATTTGTCACCCCAGAGAACGGCCTGGTCGGCATCAGTTGGTCGTAAGACACCTGGAGCGTGTCGAAGGTTCCAACAGAGGTCACGTTGAGGCCCGCGCCTTTGTTGATTTTAGTCTTGGTGACCGTGATGTTGCTGATGGTGGGAGTACACATCATGGGGAGCATGCCCGTGGCGGCCGTGGACTTGAGGTTGTTCCTGGTGTCAAAGGAGATGGCGTATTCGTAGCACCTGAGGGGCTTCGCAGCCCCCATCCTCGGGAGGGCGGAGTTCACCTCGCATGAAAGCTTCCTGAACTGGCGGTTTTACGAGGGGGCATGAGCTCCGCTAAGAATGCAAGCCACCGCGTGAGGCTCTTGATAGGCTTCGGCCTCCTCGTCACGTTACTTGTCATCGTTCCTTGATGTCTACTACACAACTTGTTCTTGTAGACTCGTGTTGGACCTCCAAGCGCAAAGTTTAGTAGGACAGCAGCAAGTTTCCCTCAAGTGGATCACCTAAGGTTTATCAATCCGTGGGAGGTGTAGGATGAAGATGATCTCTCTCAAACAACCCTACAACCAAATAATAGAAAGTCTCTTGTGTACCCAAGAGACCAAATATATTGTAAATTGTATAGCTGCACTAGTTCGGCGAAGAAATGGTGATACAAGTGTAGTAATGATAGTAGATATTGATTTTTGTAATCTGAAAATATAAAAACAGCAAGGTAGCAAGTGACAAAAGTGAGCATAGGCGGTATTGCAATGCTTGAAAATGAGGCCTAGGGTTCATACTTTTGCTAGTCCAATCTCTCAACAATGCCTATATAATAGAATCACATAATAATCCCTCAACATGCGATACAGAATCACTCCAAAGTTCCTATCTAGTGGAGAACATAAGAAGAAATTGCTTGTAGGGCATGAAACCACCTCAAATTAAGTTATTCTTTCCGATTAATCTTTCCAAGAGTTCGTACTAAGATAACAAGTTATCCTTTCCGATCGATCTATCAAGAGTTCGTACTAAAATAATACCATAACAAATTTAGACTCATAATACTCAATCCAACACAAATAACTTCAAGGAGCACATCAAGATTTCTAACGGAGAACATAGTACAAAAACGTGCAATCAACCCCTATGCCTAGATTACCCCATTGTCACCTCGGGAATCCGCGAATTGATTCCACAACATATATCAAGTGAATCACTTGAATACCCCAATGTCACTACGGGTATCTTCATGCAAGACATATATTATGTGCTCTCAAGCCTGAATGTTCAATCCAACATAACGAGATCTTCAAGTAAAAGATACAATTCATCACAATAATAGCATGGGACAAACGCCATATGATCCAACTATATTAACAAGGCCCGTGATGTATGAAGATAATGACATCTCAAGAACACGAGAGAGAGAGCAAGAGAGAGAGAGAGAGAGAGAGAGAGAGAGAGAGATTTGACACATAGCTACTGGTACAAACCCTCAGCCCCGAGGGTGGACTACTCCCTCCTTGTCATGGCCTCTCTCGGGATGATGAAGATGGCCACCGGAGATGATTTCCCCTCTCCGGGAGGGTACTGGAACGTCTCCATATTGGTATTTCGTGGCTACAAAGGCCCGCGGCGGCGGAATTTCTCATCTAGGGTTATTTCTGGAGGTTTCTATATTTATAGGATTTTTGGGTGTTGGAATCACGCCAAGATGGGCCACGAGTGGGCCACTAGACAGCAAACCACACCAGTGGGGCTGGCGTGTTCTGGTGTCTAGTGGGCACCAGGGGCCCCCTCTGGTGGTTCTTTGCTCCATTTTTTCTCTTTTCTGCTAAATAAAATCGTCAATAAGTTTTTTCCAATTCCGAGAACTTTTATTTATGCACAAAAAACAACACCACGGTACTTCTGCTAAAAAGAGCGTTAGTCCGGGTTAGTTTTAAATAAATCATATAAAGTGCGGCAAAATCATATAAAAGTATTATAAACATAGGCAAACATGGCATGAATACTTCATAAATTATCGATACGTTGGAGACATATCATTCCTCCTCGGCAGCAGCGACAACGGGGGAGCGCCACGTTGTCCCTACGGTGCACCTCACAAGGCTGGTCGCACGACCCGTTATCATGAGGCTGCTCATACCAGCTCCGACAAGGGTTGCCGTTTTGGCTATCCAACATGTCGCCGCCGCCGCTACAACCAGCACTGCGGTCATTGTGCTCCGGACGGCGGCCAACCCGCTCGTCTCAAAGGACTTTGAGCTCTTGGCAGTCTTCGATGTTGTGGGTGTATATATCGTGATAGATGCAGAATGGGCAGTGGTCCTTTTCGGGATCATCCCACTAGCGACCGCACTTCTGCTCGGGCTCACACGCAAGCACGGCGGATCCTATGCGTTTGACCATCTTGGTCTTGGCCTTGGTGTCATCGAGCGTGTTGTAAGGGTTGTTGTGGATGAATAGGCGGCCCTCCTCGGCCTTGGCAGATTTGTCGGTGAGGATGAACAACACCATGGCCGTGCTCATGTTGTCGTTGATGGCGAGCTTTTCACACATATTGAGGTCCTTGACGTCGTTGGTGAACTCCATGATGACTGCCTCGTTCGTGGCATACGTAACCTTGTTGCGCACTTGGCTGAACTGCTGGATATACTCGCGGAGGGTCTCCCCAGGGCACTGCTTCACGTGGCCCAAGTCATTGACGGAGAGGGGACGGTCGTGCATGCCCTTAAAGTTGTCAATGAACATCTCCCAGAGGTCACTCCACGAAGAGACCGACTCCTCAGGTAGGTTCAGGAGCGAGGACCATGTTGTTGGGGAACGTGGCATGGGAAACAAAAAATTTCCTACGCACACGAAGACCTATCATGGTGATGTTCATCTATGAGAGGGAGATCGGATCCACATACCCTTGTAGATCGCTAAGCGGGAAGCATTAAGAAACGCGGTTGATGTAGTGGTACAGCTTCGTGATTCAAATCAGTGTCGTCCCACGATCCGTTCCGTTCTAGCACCGAATGGACGACACCTCCGCGTTCAGCACACGTACAGCTCGATGACGATCTCCGCCTTCTTGATCCAGCAAGAGAGACGTGGAAGTAGATGAGTTCTCCAGCAACGTGACGGTACGCCGGTGATGGTGATGATCTATTCCTGCACGGCTCCACCCGAGCTCCGCAGAAAACCGATCTAGAGGAAGAACTACGAAGTAGAGGTTTGAGTTGCACATGGCAAAGTTGTGTCTCAAAAACCGTAAAACCTCTAGTATATATAGGAGGAGGGCAGGGGCTAGCCTTGGGGCTCAAGGGAGCCCCTAGGGCGCCGGCCGAGAGAGGAGGAGGAGGACTCCAACTCCAATTCGGTTTGGAGGAGGAGGAGTCCCCTACTTCCTTCCCACCTCCCTCTTTTTTTTCTTTGGTTTTCTTTTCCTAGCCGACATAGCCCACTTGGGCTGGCCTCACCAGCCCACTAAGGGCTGGTGCGCCACCCTTGAGATCTTAGACTCACTCCCGGGGGGGTGGGCCCCTCCCAGTGAAAACCCGGAACCCATTCGTCACTCCCGGTACACTACCCGTAATGCGTGAAATCTTTCGGGAGACCAAATGAAACAATTCAATATATAAATATTCATTTCCGGACCATTCCGGAAACCCTCGTGACGTTCGTGATCTCATCCGGGACTCTGACCAACCTTTGGTCACCAACACCTATAACTTGACTATACCGAAACGTCACCAAACCTTAAGTGTGCAGACCCTGCGGGTTCGAGAACTATGCAGACATGACCTGAGACACTCCCCGGTCAATATCCAACAGCGGACCTGGATGTCCATATTGGATCCTACATATTCTACGAAGATCTTATCGGTTGAACCTCTGTGGGAAGGATTCATATAATCTCGTATACCATTCCCTTTGTACTTCGGTATGTTACTTGCCCGAGATTTGATCGTCGTTATCCCTATACCTATTTCAATCTCGTTACCGGCAAGTCTCTTTACTCGTTCCATAATACAAGATCCCGTAACTAACACTTGAGTCACATTGCTTGCAAGGCTTATATGTGATGTTGTATTACGGAGTGAGCCCCGAGATACCTCTCCGTCACACGGAGTGACAAATCCCAGTCTTGATCCATGCTAACTCAACGGACACCTTCGGAGATACCTGTAGAGTACCTTTATAGTCATCCAGTAACGTTGAGACATTTGATACACACAAGGTATTCCTCCGGTGTTAGTGAGTTACATGATCTCATGGTCATAGGAATGAATACTTGACACGCAGAAAACAATAGCAACAAAATGACACGATCACATGCTACTTTCATAGTTTGGGTCTTGTCCATCACATCATTCTCCTAATGATGTGATCCAGTCATCAAGTGACAACACTTGCGTATGGTCAGAAAACCTTAACCATCCTTGATCAACTGGCTTGTCAACTAGAGGCTTACTAGGGACATTGTTTTGTCTATATATCCACACATGTATCTATGCTTTCATTCAATACAATTATAGCATGGATAATAAATGATTATATTGAAACACAAAATATAATAATAACTATTCTATCATTGCCTCTAGGGCATATTTCCAACAGTCTCCCACTTGCGCTAGAGTCAATAATCTAGTCTCACATCGCTATGTGATTTACATTGGAATGAATCTAACACCCATACAGTTCGGGTGTTGATCATGCTTCGCTCCTGGAAGAGGTTTAGTCAGCGGATCTACAACATTCAGATCCGTGTGCACTTTGCAAATATTTACGTCCTCTCCTTCGACGTAGTCGCGGATGAGGTTGAAGCATCGTTTGATGTGTCTAGTCTTCTTGTGAAACCTTGGTTCCTTTGCAAGAGCACTGGCACCAGTGTTGTCACATAATAGAGTTATTGAATTTAGTGCGCTCGGCATAATCCAAGATCCGTCATGAACTGCTTCATCCAGACACCCTCCTTAGCTGCCTCCGAGGCAGCCATGTACTCCACTTCACATGTAGAATCTGCTACAACGCTTTGCTTGGAACTGCACCAGCTTACCGCACCCCCTATTAAGAATAAGTACGTATCCGGTTTGAGACTTAGAGTCATACGGATCAATGTCAAAGCTTTCATCGACGTAACCCTTTACGACGAGATCTTCATCACCTCCATAAACGAGAAACATTTCCTTAGTCCTTTTCAGGTACTTCAGAATATTCTTGACCGCCGTCCAGTGATCCACTCCTGTATTACTTTGAAACCTGCCTGCCATACTTATGGCCAGGCTGACGTCCGGTGTTGTGCACAGCATTGCATACATGATAGACCCTATGGCTGAAACATAGGGGATGGTACTCATCTTTTCTCTATCTTTCGCAGTTACTGGAAACTGAGTCTTACTCAACTTTATACCTTGTAACACTGGAAAGAACCCCTTCTTGGACTGCTCCATTTTGAACTTCTTCAAAACTTTATCAAGGTATGTGCTTTGTGAAAGTCCTATTAGGCGCCTCGATCTATCCCTATAGATCTTAATGCCTAATACGTAAGCAGCTTCTCCTAGGTATTTCATTGGAAAACATTTGTTCAAGTAATCTTTAACGCTTTCTAAAAACTCCACATTGTTTCCAATCAGCAATATGTCATCCGCATATAATATTAGAAACGCTACAGAGCTCCCACTCACTTTCCTGTAAATACAAAATTCTCCAACAACTTGTATAAACCCAAATGCCTTGATCACCTCATCAAAGCGCTTATTCCAACTCCGAGGTGCTTGCGCCAGTCTATAAATGGATCGCTAGAGCTTGCATACTTAATTAGCATTATTCGGATCGACAAAACCTTCGGGTTGCATCATATACAACTCTTCCTTAAGAAAACCATTAAGGAATGCCGTTTTGACATTAATCTGCCAGATTTCATAATCGTAAAATGCAGCTATTGCTAACATGATTCAGACGGACTTAAGCATCACTATCGGTGAGAAAGTCTCATCGTAGTCAACTCCTTGAACTTGTGAAAAACACTTTGCCACAAGTCGAGCTTTATAAACGGTCACATTACTGTCCGCGTCCGTCTTCTTCTTAAAGATCCATTTGTTCTGAATAGCCTTGCGACCTTCAGGTAATACTTCCAAAGTACAGACTTTGTTTTCATACATAGATCCTATCTCGGACATCATGGCCTCTAACCATTTGTTGGAATCCGGGCCCACCATTGCTTCTTCATAATTCGCAGGTTCATTGTTGTCTAACAACATGATAGATAAGACAGGATTCCCGTACCACTCAGGAGGAGTACGTGATCTTGTCAACCTACGAGTTCCGACAATAACTTGATCCGAAGCTTCATGATCATCATCATTAGATTCATCTTCAACCAGTGTTGCCTCGACAGAGATTTCCCTTTGCCCTGCGCCACCATCTAGAGGGAGCAGAGGTTCTACAACCTCATCAAGTTCTATCTTCCTCCCACTCAATTCTTTCGAGAGAAACTCTTTCTCAAGAAAAGCTTCATTCTTAGCAACAAACACTTTGCCCTCGGATCTGAGATAGAAGGTGTACCCAACCGTTTCTTTTGGGTAACCTATGAAGACGCACTTTTCCGCTTTGGGTTCCAGCTTTTCAGGCTAAAGCTTTTTGACATAAGCATCGCATCCCCAAACTTTAAGAAACGACAACTTTGGCCTCTTGCCATGCCATAGCTCATATGGTGTCGTCTCAATGGATTTTGATGGTGTCCTATTTAAAGTGAATGCAGCTGTCTCTAATGCATAACCCTAAAACGATAATGGCAAATCGGTAACAGACATCATAGATCGCACCATATCTAACAAAGTACGATTACGACGTTCGGACACATCATTATGCTGTGATGTTCCAGGCGGTGTCAACTGTGAAACGATTCCACATTTTCTTAAGTGAGCACTGATACGTCTCCAACTTATCTATAATTTTTGATGGTTTCATGCTATTATCTTGTCAAACTTTCGATGTTTTGCATGCATTTTATTTATTTTCTGGGACTAACTTATTAACTCAGTGCCAAGTGCCAGTTCCTGTTTTTTCCATGTTTTTGACCCCTTTCAAAGGAGATTTTGAAACGGAGTCCAAACGGAAGAAAATCACCGAAAAGTTTTTTTTTGGAACGGAAGAAGATCGGAGAACTTGGGAGCCAAGCCAGAACAGCCCTAGGGGCCCCACAAGCCCCAACCCCGCGGCCAGGGGGGCGCGCCATCCAGGCTTGTGGGCCCCTGGAGATCACCTGACCTAGATCTTGCACCTATATATTCCCAATTATGCCCAAGAAAATCAAGAGACGATCGCAATTACTTTTCCGCCACCGCAAGCTTTTGTCTCCGCAAGATCCCATCTGGGGCACGTCCTGGTGCCCTGCCAGAGGGGGGATTCGAATACGGAGGGCTTCTTCATCAACACCTTGACCTCTCCGACGATGCGTGAGTATTTCACCATGGACCTACGGGTCCATAGCTAGTAACTAGATGGCTTCTTCTCTCTCTTGGATCTTCAATACAAAGTTCTCCATGATCTTCATGGAGATCTATCCGATGTAATCTTGTTTTGCGGTGTGTTTGTCGAGATCCGACGAATTGTGGATTCATGATCAGATTATATATGAATCTTATTTGTGTTTCTTCTCATCTCTCTTATGCATGATTTCATATCCTTGTAATTCTCTTCGAGTGGTGGATTTTGTTTGGCCAACTAGATCTACGATTCTTGCAATGGGAGAAGTGCTTGGTTTTGGGTTCATACCGTCCGGTGACCTCACCCAGTGATAGAAGGGGTAGCGAGGCACGCATCGTGTTGTTGCCATCAAGGGTAAAAAGATGGGGTTTTCATCATTGGTTTGAGATTATCCTTCTACATCATGCCATCTTGCTTAAAGCGTTACTCTGTTCGTCATGAACTCAATACACTAGATGCATGCTGGATAGCGGTCGATGTGTGGAGTAATGGTAGTAGATGCAGAAAGTATCGGTCTACTTGTCTCGGACGTGATGCCTATATGCTAGATCATTGCCTTAGATATCGTCATGACTTTGCGCGGTTCTATCAATTGCTCGACAGTAATTTGTTCACCCACCGTGATATTTACTATTATGAGAGAAGCCTCTAGTGAACACTATGGCCCCAGGGTCTACTCCACACCATATTTTCAGCCTCACACTTTTTACTTCGTTGCTCTTTCCGCCTTCACATCTCACTTTGCAAACAATCTTGAAGGGATTGACAACCCCTTTGAAGCGTTGGGTGCAAGCTTGTTTGTGTTTGCGCAGGTACTTTGGACTTTACGAGGCCCTCCTTCTGGATTGATACCTTTGTTCTCAAACTGAGGGAAATACTTACTGCTCCTGTGCTGCATCACACTTTCCTCTTCAAGGGAAAAACCGACGCAAACCAAAGAAGTAACAAGAAGAATTCCTACGCGCCAGGGAAGGACTTTTGTTGCCGTAGCAGAAGAATTTCTGGCGCCGTTGCCCGGGAGGAAGATCAAGTCAATAACTCATCCAAGTAGGTGTCACAAACTCCTCTCTTGCATTTACTTTGTTTGCCAGTTGCCTCTCGTTTTCCTCTCCCCGACTTCACCTATTTTCCTTTTTCGTTCACCTTTTCGTTCGCCCTTTTTCTTGCCTGCCTTTTGTTTGCTTGTGTGCTTGCTTGCCTGCTAAATCCCGAATGGCCCCACTAAGGGATTTTGATGCTCACTTTGCGAAGTTAGAAGAGATTGAAACTAGTGTGAAAGGCTTCATGTCTACATAGTTTGAATATAATAGGTACTTCCGTAGAGAGATGAAGAAGCAAAATTATTTTCTGGCTTTTATGAGTTGAGAAGTTGATGATATGGCCAAATAATTCCTTGCGCTGAATTCCTAGTTTTCTCTTCTTGAAAAGCTAGTGGGCCAGATTTCTGATAAGCAAGCTACTTTAGTCAATAAAATGGCTGCTAAACCTGAAACTCGTGATGACAATCACGAAGATCTTAAAGTGCTTGGTGTGACTCCCATTGAATCTTTTTTTTCTTGTGTCAAACCTAATTATTATGGGGCTGGATATGAATCCACTTTGGTTGAAAAGTGCCCCAAGGATTCGGAGTCCATCTATCTTGATGCTAAAAGCATTAAAAGTGGAGAAGAAGATGTTAAAACTTTGAGTAGTAATAAAATTACTACCGTGGATTTCAAGGAATTCAATTATGATAGTTTCTCCTTGATTGAATGCATTTGTTTGATGCAATCCATGTTGAATTCTCCACACGCTTATAGCCAAAACAAAGCCTTTACCGATCATATCGTCGAAGCTATGATAAAAGCTCTTGAAGAGAAACTTGAATTGGAAGTCTCTATCCCTAGAAAGCTTCATGATGAGTGGGAACCTACCATCGAAATCAAATTCAAAAACTATGAGTGCAATGCTTTGTGTGATTTGGGTGCTAGTGTTTCTGTGATTCCAAAGTCTGTATGTGATGTTCTGGGTTTTAATGATATTGAAGAGTGTTCTCTTAATTTGCATCTTGCTCATTCTACTATCAAGAAACCCATGGGAAGGATCAATGATGTTCTTATTATTGGAAATAGGAACTATGTACCCGTGGATTTCGTTGTGCTTGACATTGACTGCAATCCTACATGCCCTATTATTCTTGGTAGACCTTTCCTAAGTACTATTGGTGCTATCATCGATATGAAGGAAGGGAATATTAGATTTTAATTTCCTTTAAGGGCATGGAACACTTTCCTAGAAAGAAAATAAGATTGCCTTATGAATCCATGATGAGGTCCACTTATGGTTTGAGCACCAAAGACGACGATACGTGATTCTGTCGCTTCTATGCCTAGCTAAGGGCGTTAAACAATAGCGCTTGTTGTGATTGTGTTTTTAGTGTTTCTTTTTGTGTTTGAGCCAAGCAAAACCTTTATGACTAGTATTGGTAATGGTTGTTCGATCTTGCTAGAAAAAGACAGAAACTTTTCGCTTACGAGATGATTTTCCATTTTTATTAAGAAAGAGCTTTTTGAGTTGATTATTTTTGCTGCTGATTGATATGATTTTTCCCCAGACCGTAGTAATTTTTAAGATTTTTTGAGGTACCAGAAGTATACGAAGTATACAGATTGCTACGGACTGGTTTGTTTTTGACAGATTCTGTTTTTGTTGAGTTGGTTGCTTGTTTTGATGAAACTATGGTTAGTATCGTGGGGTACTAGCCATGGAAAAGTGAGAATATAGTAGCCCATCATCAATATAGATGGAATTCAAGTTTGCTAGAGTACCAAAAGAAGTGGTAGTTTGTTTTTTTGTACTAATGTTATCACAAGTTTCTCTTTAAGTTTTGTGTTGTGAAGTTTTCAAGTTTTGGGTGACGTTCTCATGGACAAAGAGATAAGGAGTGGAAAGAGCTCAAGCTTGGGGATGCCCAAGGCATCCCAAGTGAAAATCAAGGACACCAAAAAGCCTAATCTTGGGGATGCCCCGGGAAGGCATCCCCTCTTTCGTCTTCAATCCATCGGTAACATTACTTGGAGCTATATTTTTATTCACCACATGATATGTGTTTTGCTTGGAGCGTCTTGTATCTTAGGAGTATTTTCTTTTTGTTGTGTCACAATCATCCATGTTGCACACCTTTTTGAGAGAGATACATGCACTCATCGTGATTTTGCTAGAATTCTCATAGTGCTTTACTTATATCTTTTGAGCTAGATACTTTTGCTCTAGTGCTTCACTTATATCTTTTGAGCTAGATACTTTTGCTCTTGTGCTTCACTTATATCTATAGAGCATGGCGGTGCGTGATTTGGAAGTTGGCTTATGCTATGAAAGTAGTCCCAAATGTGCTAGGTACCCAAAGATGATGCAAAAACCTCCATCTTCATGTGCATTGAATAGAAAGAGAAGTGTTGATTCCTCTCAATTAGTTTTGAGACGTGGATTCGGTAATATTGAGAGTTATGTTAGTAGGGTGTTGTGAATCTAGAAATACTTGTGTTGAAGTTAGTGATTCCCGTAGCATGCACGTATGGTGAACCGCTATGTTAGGAAGTCGGGGCATAATTGATCTATCGATTGTCATCCTTTGTGTTGAGGGCGGGATCGCCCGATGGTTTACACCTACAAACCCTTCCCCTCGGAGTATACGTTTAGCACTTTGTTTCGATTACTAATAAAAACTTTCGCAATAAGTATGTGAGTTCTTCATGACTAATGTGAGTCCATGGATTAAACACACTTTCACCTTCCACCATTGCTAGCCTCTCTAGTGCCGCGCAATTCTCGCCGGTGCACAAACCCACCAAATTCCTTCCTCAAAACAGCCACCATACCTACCTACTATGGCATTTTCATAGCCATTCCGAGATACATTGCCATGCAACTCCAACCGTTCCATCTCATGACTTGTGTCGTCACTCTCATATTGCCATTGCATGATCATACTAGATCATTGCACATCCCGGTACACTGCCGGAGGCATTTCCTATGGAGTCATCATCATTGTGATCTTTGAGCTATGAGTAAATAAAAGTGTGATGATCATCATTATTAGAGCATTTTCCCATGTGAGTAAATAAAAAAAGAGGCCAAAGAGCCCAAAAACAAAAAAAAAGAGAAAAGAAAAAAAAGAGGCCTAAGAGCCCAAAATAAAAAAAAGAAATGAGAGAAAAGAGAGAAGGGACAATGATACTATCTTTTTCCACACTTGTGCTTCATGTTAGCACCATGTTCTTCATGATTGAGAGCTTCTTGCTTTGTCACTACCATATGCTAGTGGGAATCTACGTTTTATAACTTGGCTTGTATATTCCAATGATGGGCTTCCTCAAAATTGCCCTAGGTCTTCGTGAGCAAGCAAGTTGGATGCACACCCACTAGTTTTCCTCTTGAGCTTTCACATACTTATAGCTCTAGTGCATCTCTTGTATGGCAATCCCTACTCATTCACATTGATATCTATTAATGGGCATCTTCATAGCCTATTGATATGCCGAGTCAGTGTGACCATCTCCTCCTTTTTGTCTCACAACCACCACCACACTCTATTCCACCTATAGTGCTATATCCATGGCTCGCGCACATGTATTACGTGATAGTTATAAAAAGTTTGAGAAAGTAAGAGTGCGAAAACAATTACTTGGCCAATTTCGGGGTTGTGCATGATTTCATTAGTTGTGTGAGGATGATGGAGCATAGCCAGACTATATGATTTTGTAGGGATAACTTTCTTTGGCCTTGTTATTTTGAAAGTTCATGATTACTTTGCTAGTTTGCTTGAAGTATTACTATTTTCATGTCAATAGCAAACTATTGTTTTGAATCTTACGGATCTGAACATTCATCCCACGTGAAAGAAGTTGCAAAGGACAACTATGCTAGGTAGCATTCCACATCAAAAATTCATTCTTTATCACTTCCCTACTCGAGGACGAGCAGGAGTTAAGCTTGGGGATGCTTGATACATCTCAAACGTATCTAATATTTTTGATGATTTCATGCTATTATCTTGTCTAACTTTGGATGTTTTGCATGCCTTTTATTTATTTTCTGGGACTAACTTATTAACTCAGTGCCAAGTGCCAGTTCCTGTTTTTTTCATGTTTTTGACCCCTTTAAGAGGAGATTTGGAAACGGGGTCCAAATGGAAGAAAATCCCCGAAAAGATTTTTTTTTGGAATGGAAGAAGATCGTAGATCTTGGGAGCCAAGCCAGAACAGCCCTATGGGCCCCACAAGCCCCCACCCCGCGGCTAGGGGGGTGTGCCATCCAGGCTTGTGGGCCCCCTGGAGGTCCCCTGACCTAGATCTTGCGCCTATATATTCCCAATTATTCCCAAAAAAATCAAGAGACCATTGCAATTACTTTTCCGCCACCGCAAGCTTCTGTCTCCACAAAATCCCATCTGGGGCACGTCCTGGTGCCCTGCCGGAGGGGGGATTCGGATACGGAGGGCTTCTTCATCAACACCATGACCTCTCCGATGATGCGTGAGTAGTTCACCATAGACCTACGGGTCTATAGCTAGTAACTAGATGGCTTCTTCTCTCTCTTGGATCTTCAATACAAAGTTCTCCATGATCTTCATGGGGATCTATCCGATGTAATATTCTTTTGCGGTGTGTTTGTCGAGATCCGATGAATTGTGGATTTATAATCAAATTATCTATGAATCTTATTTGAGTTTCTTATGATCTCTCTTATGCATGATTTCATATCCTTGTAATTCTCTTCGAGTTGTGGGTTTTGTTTGGCCAACTAGATCTATGATTCTTGCAATGGGAGAAGTGCTTGGTTTTGGGTTCATACCGTGCGATGACCTCACCCAGTGACAAAAGGGGTAGCGAGGCACGCATCGTGTTGTTGCCATCAAGGGTAAAAAGATGGGGTTTTCATCATTGGTTTGAGATTATCCCTCTACATCATGTCATCTTGCTTAAAGCGTTACTCTGTTCGTCATGAACTCAATACACTAGATGCATGCTGGATAGCGGTCGATGTGTGGAGTAATAGTAGTAGATGCAGATAGTATCGGTCTACTTGTCTCGGACGTGATGCCTATATGCTAGATCATTGCCTTAGATATCGTCATGACTTTGCACGGTTCTATCAATTGCTCGACAGTAATTTGTTCACCCACCATGATATTTGCTATTATGAGTGAAGCCTCTAGTGAACACTATGGCCCCCAGGGTCTACTCCACACCATATTTTCAACTTTACACTTTTTACTTCGTTGCTCTTTCCGCCTTCAGATCTCACTTTGCAAACAATCTTGAAGGGATTGACAACCCCTTTGAAGTGTTGGTGCAAGCTTCTTTGTGTTTGCGCAGGTACTTTGGACTTGACGAGGCCCTCCTTCTGGATCGATACCTTGGTTCTCAAACTGAGGGAAATACTTACTGCTCCTGTGCTGCATCACCCTTTCTTCTTCAAGGGAAAACTGATGCAAACCAGAGAAGTAACAAGAAGAATTCCTACGCGCCAGGGAAGGACTTTTGTTGTCGTAGCAAGCACCAAACTCGAAACTCACATATTCACCCCCTCGATCAGATCATAGGAACTTGATCTTCTTGTTACGATGATTTTCAACTTCACTCTGAAATTGCTTGAACTTTTCAAACGTTTCAAACTTGTGCTTCATCAATCAGATATATCCATACCTACTCAAATCATCAATGAAGGTGAGAAAATAACGATATCCGTTGCGTGCCTCCACACTCATTGGACCGCATACATCAGTATGTATGATCTCCAACAAGTCACTTGCATGCTCCATTGTTCCGGAGAATGGAGTCTTAGTGTCGGGACCCCGATCCTAAGCCATAGGAATCCAGCCTGTAACACATCGCATCCCTTTGTGGTCTCACGCATGGTTAACTCCACGGCTGCAGCCATACCTTAGCCGGGACCGTTTGCGTCTTTTGACTCACGTATGCGAAGGTGTCGCTAGCAGTCCAATGTCAAAGAACCCGAATTGACATGTCTAGTCATAAACCAAAGTGGTCGTACCGCACAAGGATACGCATACATGACCCAACAAAGCAGGTCTTGGTCATCAGCGAATGTAGACGAGTCGTAGCAAGCTACAAGGACTCCATTACATCGCGTGACATTTCCCCAAAGGGGACAGACACGGCAGCTAAGAAGGACACATGTCGGTCAACCATTGTGTCTGGAGCAGTAGCGAACTATCAAGGCTCGTTGGATTACAAAGGGGCATTTCCTTGTAAGGAGTGCTACTAAAGTTCACGACTAAGTATTCGAACCCCATACGTATCAAGTACGACACACGTACGCATGGCATACCGATATGTATAGATACATCGATGGCATCACAACATAACCATAAACATACAACCTTTATTTAAGAGGCTCGGAAGAGCCACACACATAATATTACACATTAAGGGTCTCACGACCCGTAATAGCAGTCATTCAGTTACAAGCCAACGGAAGAGTTTTAAACTGTCTGAGTACAGACAGGGCAACTAAAGGCACATGGCCTGACTATACTACAGATCCAACATAGGGCCAGATCGTAGCTGGGACACCAGCTACTCGTCGTCGTCGATGTCTACGAAGAACCCTCCATTAGGGTCATTAGCAACCTCTGCAACATTTATTAAGGAAACATGAGTACGAAATACTCAGCAAGACTTTATGAGAACTAACTACTCATGCAAGGTATCAAAGGGTATTGTGGGGTCTCATGCGGAAAGCCAGCATTTGACTCGTGGCTAGACAACTTGCGTTTTTAAATAATTTTGACAACTTGATTTCTCGCACATGAGTCCACTAACACCACAACAATACACAATCGTGGAATCATTCCGTCTCCAAACGGAAATGCCGTCCACGACACTCACGCTTATCTTGACAATTTTATGAGTAGCCATTGAATTTATCTATGAACAACATATGTCTCCAAGTAGTCCATATCCGCGGACGCGGCTATTCGAATAGATCATAACCCTACAGGGGTGTACTTCGTCACACATGCACTGGCCACTTATCGCCATGTGTACGTCATGCACCTCGGCAACCTTCAAGCGGAAGCCCAGCGAGGGAGTCGGCCACGACCGTTAACCACACTAGTACTTAGTCCAGGTTTATCACCTATCTGAGAGTAACCCGTACGGATGTCCGGCCGAGGTTTCCGCCACGGCCTCAAACGATGTGCGCGGGGTTCCCAAGCCCACCATCCGGGTGCCACTTGGTACACCGTGCCACTGCCTACCGCATCACGGTCCACCTCTCAGGTCAGCACCATGCGCGGCCTCCAGCATTACTATAAACACCAGAAACTACTTGCAACTCCTGGACCGAGTACTAAGCGATTAATAGGCCGAGTGGGGTCATATTTCAGGGCCCAGCATGTGGTAGTATCTAGTCTTGGATTACATACACGGAACTCAGTTCCTAAGGACGGTTCCAATGAAACAACCCGCCATGTACTCCTACACAGCCTTTCACCGGTACCTTTACCAAATCAAGTTCAACACACAACCTTTGCTCACCGAACACATTCCACAATTCTGATCATCTCCCAGATGACAGACCATACACAACTGTAGGCATAGCATGCATAGCAGGATAAGGCACATCATAGCTCAAGCAACTACCAGGTATGCTAGGTTGCAAGGTTCGGCTATTTACTGTGACAAGGTTAGGTCATGCAAAGGAAGTGGGTTCAACTAACGTGGCAAAAGCAGTTGAAGCATTTGATCCTAATGCAATAAATAAGTGCAGGAGCAGGAACATGGGAATTATCGGAATGATCAAAGGGGTTGCTTGCCTTGTTGCTCAGAGGAGGAACGATATCCGTGAGACGGATATTCGGTGGAATCCGGGGTTGCGGAGCCTACCGAAATGAGTGGCAACATTCAATAACAATCATATGCAATCAAAATGATGCATGAGCATGGCATGAGAATGCAAAGTGATAAGTTAATATTATCAACATGTATTAGGTTTAGAGTTGATTTGAATCACATTCGAATAGCAATTCAAACGGGGTATTCACGGTTACCGATTTAATTGATTCGACCTGATGCTCAGATCAACTTGATGTTAGCTTGCATGAGATGTCATGTTATGGTACTGATTTGTAACTAGGACAGTGTGTGATCATTGCAATCATAATGAAATTTGAATATTTTTGCAAATTCCATTTAAAAAGTGGTTTTAAGAATTGAATTATTCCTTATTCCACAATTTAGGGTTCTGTAACTTTTTCAAACATAGTTGAAAATAGCACAATCAGAATCCTTGAATTTTTCTGATACTTTTTCATATATAAATTATTTTCATTGGAGTTACAGATTAATTTCTATGATTTTTACAAGTTTTAGCAATTTCCTGGAATTAGTTTTATACTGGAAATTCTATTTATTGCATCAGACTGACGTCAGCAAGTCAGCCGCCCTGTTCAGGTCAAACCTGACACGGGGGACCCACTGGTCAGCCTCTCTGGGACTAATCCCGCGCTGACCAGTCCTAATTGGGGTTTGACTTGGCCTTGGGCCCACTGTCAGCGAGTGATTAAGCCCCTAAGCTGCTGGGTTAGCTTTGCCACGTCGACCCCCACCGGAGGTTGGTCGCCGGCGACCAAGCTTGCGGCGGAGGGCTCGCCGGAGGCGACCTAAACGGCGCTGCACAGCACCAATTCGAACGCGGTTTGCAGCTACGGCAAGCTGGCGAAGTAGCCGATCTGGCAGGGGCATCAGGGGTGGCTAGGGTCGCCGGGAGAGGCGCCGGCGACGAGCCGGAACGGCGGCCGAAGCTCGGCCTTCTACGAGCGATGGCTCTAGGGAACGGGGAGGGCAGCTGGAGGGCTCATCGCACTCCTGGAGGCTCCAGGAGCTCGAATCCTAGCTCGAGCATGTGGATCAGACACCACAGCGACGGCGACGACATGACCGGCGGTGAGAAGCTCTCGGCCTTGGTGGGGAACGAGGCTACGATGCACGGGAGAGCGTGGGGCGAGAGGGGAAACGACGACGAGCTCACGGCGGTTCCGATGGTGCTGTTGAGGGGCTCGGGGATGCGCCGGAGGGAGCGAATCGACGGGAGAGGTCCGGCAGCCGGAGGTGGAAGACGACGGCGTTGGGGGCGATGCAGAGCTTGGGGAGACTTCGGCTTCTGCTGGGAGGACCAGGGCGACGAGGCGGAGCTAACAGACTACTCGGAGGAGGGTTCCCATGGCTAGAGGTGCTGCGGCTCGAGCTCGAGCTCGGCTCCAATGGCGGCAGTAGGAGGGAGGGCAAGATCCGAGAGGAGAGGAAGAACGGTGCTAGGGAATGGATAGAGGAGACCCTGGGGAGCTTATCCCCGGCCTTGCTAGCGCGAGGCGGCGGCCAGGCAGGCGCACAGGTGCGTGGCCGTGCCGGAGGAGGCGGCGGCCACCTCCTGCTCCTACTAGCGCGAGGGAGGGGACGAGCCAGGGAGATGGGCCGGGCCAGGCTAGGCGACAGGTAAGGGTTTCCCATTTTTTGTTGTTTTTTTGTTTTTTTGTTTTGCTAATTATTTTTTTGCTATTCATTTCAGCTCCAAAATGGTGGTAAAAATTATTTTAAACACACCTGAATATTTGTTATAATATTCCCAACCATTTCCAAAGTTCTCAACATTTTTGAGAATTTATAGCTTCTGATTTCAAATTTAAAACTTGAAACCAGTAGCCTTTTGCATTTATTTAAAATTCTTAAAGTGTCAAGAAAATAGTTTTCTCCAATGCTCATTTACTTTCATGATTTATCAGAAAGTTTGAACATTTCTTGAGGCCATTTTGGGTTCATTGATTTTAACTATTTTGAGATTTCCTTTATTTAAAGTAGTGGCTAGGGTTTTGAGTTTTTCCTTCGCCACTTTCTTGTTCTTATTGGAGAATTATTAGATGCAAATGCAAAGAAGACATGAGCACAAGGCTAACTTGCTTAAGGGTTAGGGATGTGACAACTCACCGCCACTCAAAAGAATCTCGTCCCGAGATTTAGAAGTCGTCGGGAATAACGCAGGATACTCAAGTCGGAGACGATCCTCTCTTTCCCAATTTGCCTCCTTTTCAGAATGATTTGACCATTGAACTTTAAGAAACTTGAGGTTTCGACGTCGAGTGGTACGCTCAGCTTGATCAAGAATACGCACGGGGTATTCTCGGTATGAAAGGTTATCTTGGAGATCAAGCGTTTCGTGGTCCACTTCACGGATAGGATCCGAAAAGCAACGCCTGAGTTGCGAGACGTGGAAAACATCATGAACCTCGGAAAGATGCGGAGGAAGTTCCAACTGGTAGGCAACTTCTCCTCGTTTGGCAAGAATGCGAAAAGGACCAATGTAACGAGGAGCCAATTTTCCCTTGATACCGAAACGATGGGTACCCTTCAAAGGTATAACCCGAAGGTGAGCCTTCTCGTCAACTGCAAAGGTCACAGCCTTATGATGACGATCATATTGGCTCTTTTGGCGAGACTGGGTTGTTTTCAACTTTTCACGAATAATGCGAACCTGCTCTTCTGCATCCTGGATCAAATCCGGGCCAAAGAGTTGCCTCTCTCCGGTTTCTGACCAATTAAGAGGTGTTCGACATCTTCGTCCATAGAGAACTTCAAAAGGGGCTTTGCCCAAGCTCGATTGGTAACTATTGTTATAAGCGAATTCGGCGAATGGAAGGCACTTCTCCCAATTCATACCGAACCAAATAACACAAGATCGGAGCATATCTTCTAGAATTTGATTCACTCTTTCTACTTGACCACTTGACTGGGGATGGAAAACAGTGCTAAAAGATAGGTGAGTCCCCATGGCATTCTGAAAACTTTCCCAGAAGCGAGAAGTAAAGATACTTCCACGGTCCGAGTTAATTTCCAGGGGAACACCATGAAGAGACACTATTCGGGAGATATATAATTCTGCTAGCTGGCTAGCTGTTATACCCTCACGAACAGGAAGAAAATGAGCCACTTTGGAAAGACGGTCAATGACCACAAAGATAGCATTATTTCCTTTCTTGGTCTTGGGAAATCCGGTAATGAAATCCTTGCTAACTTTATCCATTTCCATTCAGGAATAGCTAAAGGTTGAAGCGTGCCAGCAGGCCTTTGATGTTCTGCCTTAACTCGACGACAAACATCGCAGTTAGCAACGAACTCAGCAATTTCTCTCTTCATCCTAGTCCACCAGAACCTCTGGCGTAGGTCCTGATACATCTTAGTACTACCGGGATGAATGGTGAGAGGAGAATCATGAGCCTCCTTAAGGATTAACTGCCTTAGATGTGGGTTCGTAGGAACCAATAAACGATTCTGGAAGAACACAACACCTTGATCGTTCATGGAAAATTCTTGAGCGTTTTCACTAAAAATATTCTCCTTGATCCGTGATATACCCTTGTCACGCTTTTGGCCAGCTATAATTTGATCCTTAAGAGTAGGCTTCGCCACCAGGGTAGAAAGGAATCCTTGAGGAACAATATGAAGATTCAACTTCCGAAAGTCCTCATGGAGATGTGGTTGACCTTGTTGTAGCATCAAATTGTTACAATAAGATTTATGACTTAGCGCATCGGCCATGACATTGGCCTTCCCCGGGGTGTAAGTTATCCCTAAGTCGTAATCCGAGATCAACTCAACCCACCGTCTTTGCCTGAGATTCAAATCCAGCTGGGTGAAAATATATTTCAGACTTTGGTGGTCAGTGAATATTTCGCAACGATTACCCAGAAGGTAATGTCGCCAGGTTTTTAGTGCATGGACCACAGCTGCAAGCTCTAGGTCATGTGTGGGATAATTATCCTCATGTGGACGCAACTGTCGAGATGCGTATGCGATCACATGACGATCTTGCATGAGAATGCAACCTAATCCTTGTCGCGAGGCGTCGCAATAGATAACAAAGTCCTTAGAAAAATCTGGTGGTAGCAACACAGGTGCGGAAGTCAGGCGTGTTTTCAGTTCCTAAAAACTATGCTCACACTATGGTGTCCACTCGAACTTTTTATCTTTCTTGAGGAGTTCAGTTAGAGGCTTTGCCTTGGAGAAATTCTCGACAAAGCGGCTACAATAGCTCGCTAGACCAAGAAAACTCCTAACTTGCTTAACCAATTCAGGTTGAGTCCAATCAAGGACAACTTGAACTCTCTCGGGATTGACAGCAATACCCTTACCAGAGATTACGTGGCCTAGATAGGTCACTTCTGGTAACCAGAATTCACATTTTGAAAATTTGGCATAAAGGCGATGCTCTCGAAGTTTCATCAATACCAGCCTTAGATGCTCGGCATGTTCTTGTTCATTCTTCGAGTAGATGAGAATATCATCGAGGTATACTACGACGAATTTATCCAAATACTCCATGAAGATTGAATTCATCGGCCGAGAGAAGGTGGCTGGGGCATTGGTCAAACCGAAGGACATGACGGTGTATTCATATTGGCCATAACGAGTAACAAAAGCCGTTTTGGGAATGTCCCCGTTCTTAATCTTGATTTGATGGTATCCCAACCTCAAATCCATTTTGGAGAAGACTGAGGATCCAGCGAGCTGATCGTACAGATCGTTGATCCTGGGGAGCGGATACTTGTTCTTTATGGTGACCAGATTAACTGGTCGGTAATCTACAACCATCCGATCCGTTCCGTCTTTCTTCTTGATGAAGAGGACAGGACAAGCCCAAGGAGAAGAGCTAGGACGAATGAAACCTTTGTTCAAGGCCTCATCTAATTGCTTTTTAAGTTCGGCTAGCTCCAGGGGTGACATCTTGGAAGGTCTTCTGGCTATTGGGACAGTTCCCGGAACAAGATCTATTACAAACTCTACATCTCTGTCACGTGGGATTTCTGGCAGTTCCTTTGGAAAAACATCCGGGAAGTCACGGACTACCGGAATGTCTTCAAGTTCCGGAAGAGGGTTGGCATTTAGAGAATAGAGTTGGCATTTGGAAACTCGAGTAGAGACATTTACTATCTCACCCGAGGAATGGGTAAGCTGGACATTTCTAGAATGAGTATCAATCTTGGCAGAGTGAGCTGACATCCAGTCCATGCCCAAGATGATATTAATATCCGAAGATTTCAATGCTATGAATGAGGCTAGAAAAACTAGCCTGTCTACTAGAATTTCATTGTCATAGGTTATCCTAGAGGTTTTCCATTTACTACCAGGGGTTTGGACAACCAATGGGATTGGCATATCACAAAAAGACATGTTATGCAACTGTGCATAACTTTCTGAAATGAAGGAATGAGAAGACCCAGTGTCAAAGAGAACAGACGCTGGGTGATGATTAACAAGAAGCGTACCTAGCATGACGTCGGGATCCTCTGCAGCTTCTTCTGCTGACACATAGTCCACACGGCCACGTGCAGGAGTTGGCTTCACATAAAAAGCTTTGCCCAACTTGGCTTGCCCGACGGACTTTCCGGGTTGCTTGGCACCCACATTCTGAGGACACTCACGGGAATAGTGCCCTGGTTCTGCACACTTGTAGCATATCACCTGGTTGGCACGTGGTGCAGCATTGCTAGCTGGACCACCATAAGCTTTTGCTGGAGGGTTGGCCTGATTCGTCTGAGGCACCACGTAGGATGGCCTCGGAGTGTATCTTGGCGGCAGAGAACTGTTCGGAACCCACAGCCTGCGTTTTGGAAACGCGGAACCAGAAGACGAGCCAAAGTCACGGGAGTGCTTCCTTGTGGCTTCGAAGTCAGTATGACCAGTCTCGGCACTGATCGCTTTGTTGACCAGGGCTTGAAAGCTTGCACACTCATGGAGGCGCAGATCACGACGGAGCTCAGGGCTCAGACCCTTACGAAACCTTGCTTGCTTCTTGGCGTCAGTAGACACCTCCTCTGTGGCATAGCAGGCGAGGTTACCGAACTCGCGGCTATAGGCATCTACAGACAACTTGCCCTGAGTGAAGGCACAGAACTCCTCTCTCTTTCTGTCCATCAGGCCCTCTGGAATATGGTGCAGACGAAAAGCTGCACTGAAGTCTGCCCATGTGGCCACTGGTTCAGCGGGACGCATAGCTTCAAAATTCTCCCACCACAGATTGGCGGGTCCTTCCAGGAAATACGCCGCAAAGGTCACCTTGTCGGCCTCAGACACATTCGCAGAGCGAATCTTGCGTGAGATGCTGCACAGCCAGTCATCAGCGTCGAGGGGATCGACGGAATGATGAAACTTTGGAGGATTCAGCTTCACAAAGTCATTAAGGGACACTACAGCATTCCTAGGCTGTCGAGTCGTATTCTGCTCAATACGCTCTAGCAGTCGGTTGGTCTCCCTTTTGTTTCTTTCTGCCTCAAGCATCACTTCTACCAGAGAAGGTGGGTGAGGCAGGTCTTCCTGCGACGCTTGACTACGCTCACCTTGCTCATGAGTAGGGGCACGGTTCAACCTGGTGAACACCATCCTGACAAACAAACTCATAGCTTAGACCAACATCATATCAATACTAGCTATGGATTAAGAATGTACTGAACACACGGAATGTGGAAATTAATATCGGAACAGCATGGTAACAAGCAACTGCTATATATACACCATGGTTCATACACACCCTTACATAGTTCAGTACACCCTTAACCGAAGAGCAAACTACTGAAATTGTGAAACTACTCATCAGAGGCTTACAAGCTGACTATACATTATTTATCTAGGCCTGCGGAATTCATTTCACATTACAACCATACTTCACAAGTCACGCAGGACTATGAACGTACGGCTACTACCATACTATCCTTCCGCTCACAGCTCAGGCATCCGCATAGAACATCTCATAGAGATTACCTCCATGGCCTGGAAGCTCAACCTGCGGATCAGGAAACACTCTAGCCTGAGATCCCTGGGATCCATAAGGACACGGATGTGGCCTTGGTCCCCTGACTGGTGGTAAGAGGGGTCCCCGAAGAGGTGTGACTCCTCCTATAGCTGGCCAGTCAACGTGGGCCGGAAGATGGGTCCTAACAGGGTTCAGCATCTCCATCTCTCCATACCCTGTCTGGACTACCGGTGCCAGCTGCGTCAAAGCTGTCCACAGACGGGCACGGGTAGCATAAAGCTCCATACGGAGAGCACGAGCATCCCTGTCTCTGTTCTCTAGCATCTCAACAGTGGACTGCAGTAGTGGATCCTCCATAGAAGAATCAAAATAGACTCCACTGAGGTATCCCTCTTCACCAGGCTGAGAGGCCGGAACATAGCAGAACTCTGAATTCTGCAGCAGTGCATGTCTCGCTCTCATAATAGTCAGCATTGAATAGGCAGCATCTTGTACTGCCATGTCAACAGTGACTCCCAACCCATAGGACCAATGGATTGGCTCCTCAGCTCCAGGGTAGTCTGGAAATACCCTAACAGTGCAGATGTACTGGCTCTGGTTGAAGTCTCGGTACTGTTCCTCTACTGTGTACTCGGGGTACCAGCGGTAACCGCACACTGACATCACCCTGACCAGCATGGCCGTATGACCCGGCACATCAATGCACCTGGTCAGACGTACCACCTGACGAGAAGGGCGGCCAGGCATCTGTAAATAGAGAGTAATGCAAAAGCATTAGAGCTCCGAATGAAAAATTGGGCAGCATAACGGCTGTAAATGCTCAAAAACAAATTTTGAGACAACCCAAAAATGGAATAGCGTAACCACTCAACTATCAAGTTCAACTCTCTGATCATCAAACTTACTTCGTGCTTCCTAGGAATAAAAGAAGCCCAATATCTCTTGACCCGTAGTCCTATAAGCTACCGATCGGAAACACGAGCCTAGGAGAAGATGAGTAAC
This sequence comes from Hordeum vulgare subsp. vulgare, assembly GCF_904849725.1. Lineage (NCBI taxonomy): Eukaryota > Viridiplantae > Streptophyta > Magnoliopsida > Poales > Poaceae > Hordeum > Hordeum vulgare. The sequence continues at coordinate 369,165,718 of NC_058523.1, forward strand.
CTAGTCCTTAATTCCCGCAGAAGAGACGAGGATGACCATAGTAGAATAACTTGAGAAGAGAACAAGAGTCTTACGTTCCCTTCCACAAACAATTCCCTTATATATAACTAAAGAAATTCTAGACTCAACTTCGACCAGTTTGGATTAGTAATCCTAGAGTCAGTCAGGCTCTGATACCAACGCTGTCGGGACCCCGATCCTAAGCCATAGGAATCCAGCCTGTAACACATCGCATCCCTTTGTGGTCTCACGCACGGTTAACTCCACGGCTGCAGCCTTACCTTAGCCGGGACCGTTTGCGTCTTTTGACTCACGTATGCGAAGGTGTCGCTAGCAATCCAATGTCAAAGAACCCGGATCGACATGTCTAGTCATAAACCAAAGTGGCAGTACCGCACAAGGACAGGCATACATGACCCAACAAAGCAGGTGTCGGTCATCAGCGAATGTAGACGAGTCGTACCAAGCTACAAGGACTCCATTACATCGCGTCACATTTCCCCAAAGGGGACAGACACAGCAGCTAAGAAGGACACATGCCGGTCAACCATTGTGTCCGGAGCAGTAGCGAACTACCAAGGCTCGTTGGATCACAAAGGGGCATTTCCTTGTAAGGAGTGCTACTAAAGTTCACGACTAAGTATTCGAACCCCATACATATCAAGTACGACAGACGTACGCATGGCATACCGATATGTATAGATACATCGATGGCATCACAACATAACCATAAACATACAACCTTTATTTAAGAGGCTCGGAAGAGCCACACACATAATATTACACATTAAGGGTCTCACGACCCGTAATAGCAGTCATTCAGTTATAAGCCAGCGGAAGAGTTTTAAACTGTCTGAGTACAGACAGGGCAACTAAAGACACATGGCCTGACTATACTATAGATCCAACGTAGGGCCAGATCGTAGCTGGGACACCAGCTACTCGTCGTCGTCGATGTCTACGAAGAACCCTCCATTAGGGTCATTAGCAACCTCTGCAACATTTATTAAGCAAACATGAGTACGAAGGTACTCAGCAAGACTTTAGGAGTACTAACTACTCATGCAAGGTATCAAAAGGTATTGTGGGGTCTCATGCGGAAAGCCAGCATTTGACTCGTGGCTAGACAACTTGCATTTTTAAATAATTTTGACAACTTGATTTCTCGCACACGAGTCCACTAACACCACAACAATACACAATCGTGCAATCATTCCGTCTCCATACAGAAATGCCGTCCACGACACTCACACTTATCTTGACAATTTTATGAGTAGCCATTGAAGTTATCTATGAACAACATATGTCTCCAAGTAGTCCATATCCGCGGACGCGGCTATTCGAATAGATCATAACCCTACAGGGGTGTACTTCGTCACACATGCTCTCGCCACTTATCGCCATGTGCACGTCATGCACCTCGGCAACCTTCAAGCGGAAGCCCAGCGAGGGAGTCGGCCACGACCGTTAACCACACTAGTACTTAGTCCAGGTTTATCGCCTATCTGAGAGTAACCCATACGGAAGTCCGGCCGAGGTTTCCGCCACGGCCTCAAACGATGTGCGCAGGGTTCCCAAGCCCACCTTCCGGGTGCCACTTGGTACACCGTGCCACTGCCTACCGCATCACGGTCCACCTCTCAGGTCAGCACCATGCGTGGCCTCCAGCATTACTATAAACACCAGAAACTACTTGCAACTCCTGGACCGAGTACTAAGCGATTAATAGGCCGAGCGGGGTCATATTTCAGGGCCCAGCATGTGGTAGTATCTAGTCTTGGATTACATACACGGAACTCAGTTCCTAAGGACGGTTCCAATGAAACAACCCGCCATGTACTCCTACACAGCCTTTCACCGGTACCTTTACCAAATCAAGTTCAACACACAACCTTTGCTCACCAAACACATTGCCAAATTTTGATCATCTCCCAGATGACAGACCATACACAACTCTAGGCATAGCATGCATAGCAGGATAAGGCACATCATAGCTCAAGGAACTACCAGGTATGCTAGGTTGCAAGGTTCGGCTATTTACTGTGAAAAGGTTAGGTCATGCAAAGGAAGTGGGTTCAACTAACGTGGCAAAAGCAGTTGAAGCATTTGATCCTAATGCAATAAATAAGTGTAGGAGCAGGAACATGGGAATTATCGGAATGATCAAAGGGGTTGCTTGCCTTGTTGCTCAGAGGAGGAACGATATTCGTCAGACGGATATTCGGTGGAATCCGGGGTTGCGGAGCCTACCGAAATGAGTGGCAACATTCAATAACAATCATATGCAATCAAAATGATGCATGGGCATGGCATGAGAATGCAAAGTGATAAGTTAATATTATCAACATGTATTAGGTTTAGAGTTGATTTGAATCACATTCGAATAGCAATTCAAACAGGGTATTCACGGTTACCGATTTAATTGATTCGACCTGATGCTCAGATCAACTTGATGTTAGCTTGCATGAAATTTCATGTTATGGTACTGATTTGTAACTAGGACAGTGTGTGATCATTGCAATCATAATGAAATTTGAATATTTTTGCAAATTCCATTTAAAAAGTGGTTATAAGAATTGAATTATTCCTTATTCCACAATTTAGGGTTCTGTAACTTTTTCAAACATAGTTGAAAATAGCATAATCAGAATCATTGAATTTTTCTGATACTTCTTCATATATAAATTATTTTCATTGGAGTTACAGATTAATTTGTATGATTTTTACAAGTTTTAGCAATTTTTTGGAATTAGTTTTATACTGGAAATTCTATTTATTGCATGAGACTGACGTCAGCAGGTCAGCCGCCCTGTTCAGGTCAAACCTGACAGGGGGGACCCACTGGTCAGCCTCTCTGGGACTAATCCCGCGCTGACCAGTCCTAATTGGGGTTTGACTTGGCCTTGGGCCCAGTGTCAGCGAGTGATTAAGCCCCTAAGTTGCTGGGTTAGCTTTGCCACGTCGACCCCCACCGGAGGGTGGTCGCCGGCGACCAAGCCCGCGGCAGAGTGCTCGCCGGAGGCGACCTAAACGGCGCTGCACAGCACCAATTCGAACACGGTTTGCAGCTACGGCAAGCTGGCGAAGTAGCCGATCTGGCAGGGGCATCAAGGGAGGCTAGGGTCGCCGGGAGAGGCGCCGGCGACGAGCCGGAGCGGCGGCCGAAGCTCGGCCTTCTACGAGCGATGGCTCTAGGGCACGGGGACGGCAGCTGGAGGGCTCATCGCACTCCTGGAGGCTCTAGGAGCTCGAATCCTAGCTCGAGTGCGTGGATCAGACACCACAGCGACGACGACGACATGACCGGCGGTGAGAAGCTCTCGGCCTTGGTGGGGAACGAGCCTACGATGCACGGGAGAGCGTGGGGCGAGAGGGGAAACGACGACGAGCTCACGGCGGTTCCGATGGTGTTGTTGAGGGGCTCGGGGATGCGCCGGAGGGAGCGAATCGACGGGAGAGGTCCGGCGGCCGGAGGTGGAAGACGACGGCGTTGGGGGCGATGCAGAGCTTGGGGAGACTTCGGCTTCTGCAGGGAGGACCAGGGCGACGAGGCGGAGCTAACAGACTACTCGGAGGAGGGTTCCCATGGCTAGAGGTGATGCGGCTCGAGCTCGAGCTCGGCTCCAATGGCGGCAGCAGGAGGGAGGGCAAGATCCGAGAGGAGAGGAAGAACGGTGCTGGGGGATGGATAGAGGAGACTGTGGGGAGCTTATCCCCGGCCTTGCTAGCGCGAGGCGGCGGCCAGGCAGGCGCACAGGTGCGTGGCCGTGCCGGAGGAGGCGGCGGCCACCTCCTGCTCCAACTGGCGCGAGGGAGGGGACGAGCCAGGGAGATGGGCCAGGCCAGGCTAGGCGACAGGTAAGGGTTTCCCATTTTTTTTTCTGTTTTTTTGTTTTTCTGTTTTGCTAATTATTGTTTTGCTATTCATTTCAGCTCCAAAATGGTGGTAAAAATTATTTTAAACACACCTGAATATTTGTTATAATATTCCCAACCATTTCCAAAGTTTTCAACATTTTTGAGAATTTATAGTTTCTGATTTCAAATTTAAAACTTGAAACCAGTAGCTTTTTGCATTTATTTAAAATGCTTAAAGTGTCAAGAAAATAGTTTCTCCAATGCTCATTTACTTTCATGATTTATCAGAAAGTTTGAACATTTCTTGTGGACATTTTGGGTTCATTGATTTTAACTATTTTGAGCTTTCCTTTATTTAAAGTAGTGGCTAGGGTTTTGAGTTTTTCCTTTGCCACTTTCTTGTTCTTGTTGGAGAATTATTAGATGCAAATGCAAAGAAGACATGAGCACAAGGGTAACTTGCTTAAGGGTTAGGGATGTGACACTTAGTCATCTTGCCCATGAGGCATGGTTCACACGTGTCAAGTGATTCGAAATCAAGTGACTCTGGAAGCCCATTAGCATGGAGTTTCTTCATGCGCTTTACACCAATATGACCTAAGCGGCAGTGTTAACTCTACATCTTTTGGTCTCAATGTTATGTATATGTGTGTCATCACAATCAAGATTCAATAGGAACAAACCCCTCACATTGGGTGCATGACCATAAAAGATATTACTCATAAAAATAGAACAACCATTATTCTCTAACTTAAATGAGTAACCGTCTCGCAATAAACAAGATCCATATATACTGTTCATGCTTAACGCAGGCACTAAATAACAATTATTTAAGTTCATAACTAATCCTGATGGTAACTGAAGTGAGACTGTGCTCACGATGATTGCATCAACCTTGGAACCATTTCCCACGCGCATCGTCACTTCATCCTTTGTCAGCCTTCGTTTATTCCGCAGTTCCTGCTTCGAGTTGCAAATATGAGCAGCAGAACCGGTATCAAATACCCAGGCACTACTATGAGAGTTGGTTAGGTACACATCAATAACATGTATATCACATATACCTGGTTTGGTGTTGGCCGCCTTCTTATCAGCCAAATACTTGGGGTAGTTGCACTTCCAGTGACCCATCCCCTTGCAATAATAGCACTCTGTTTCTGGCTTAGGTCCAGCCTTCGGTTTCTTCGTCGGATTGGCAACAGTTTTGCCGCTCTTCTTGGAATTACCCTTCTTGCCTTTGTTGTTTCTCTTGAAACGAGTGATCTTATTGACCATCAACACTTGATGTTCTTTCTGGAGTTCTGACTCTACGACTTTCAACATCGCGAATAACTCGCCGGGTGACTTGTTCATCCCTTGCATGTTATAGTTCAATACAAAGCTCTTGTAGCTAGGTGACAGTGATTGAAGAATTCTATCAGTGATATCCTCTTGCGGGACTTCAATTCCGAGCTCAGCTAGACGGTTTGAGTACCCAGACATTTTGAGCACATGTTCACTGACAGACGAATTCTCCTCCATTTTGCAAGCATAGAATTTATCACAGGTCTCATACCTCTCGATCCGGGCATTCTTCTGAAAGATAAACTTCAACTCCTGGAACATCTCATATTCTCCATGACGCTCAAAGCGTCGTTGAAGTCCCGGTTCCAAGCCATACAAGATTGCACATTGAACTACTGAGTAGTCCTCCTTACATGATTTCGAAGCGTTCAAAACATCTTGGTCAAACGTAGCGCGTGGTTCATCTCCTAGCGGAGCATCAAGGACATAATTCCTTTTCCCAGCTTGTAGGATGAGCCTAAGATTAGGAGCCCAGTCTACAAAGTTGCTACCATCATCTTTCAACTTAGCTTTCTCTAGGAATGTATTGAAATTCAGGGTTGCTACTGCATGAGCCATTGATCTACAACATAAAATTTTGTAAAGTGGACTTAGACTATGTTCAAGACAATTAGAGTTTAACTAATCAAATTACTAATAAACTACCACTCAAATAGACATCCATCTAGTTACTTGAGTGTGGCATGATCCAAATTCACTAACTCAAGTCCGATCGTCACGTGAGTTGAGTATAGTTTTAGTGGTAAACATCTCTATGCTAATCATATCAACTATACGATTCATGCTCGACCTTTCGGTCTCTTGTGTTCCGAGGCCATGTCTGCACATGCTAGGCTTGTCAAGTTTAACCCGAGTGTTTTGCGTGTGCAACTATTTTGCACCCGTTGTATGTGAACGTTGAGTCTATCACACCCGGTCATCATGTGGTGTGTCGAAATGACGAACTGTCGCAACGGTGCATAGTCGGGGAGAACAAAATTTTATCTTGAAATTTTAGTGAGGGATCACCTTATAATGCTACCGTCGTTCTAAGAAAGATAAGGTGCATAAAAGGATTAACAAGACATGCAATTCATAAGTCACATGATATGGCCATAATCTTGTGCTTCTTGATCTCCAGCACCAAAGCACTGACATGATCCTCATCGTCACCGGTGCCACACCATGATCACCATCATCGTGCGGCCATCAAGGTTGTCATGCTATCTATGCTATTACTACTAATGCTACAACCTAGAAATATAGTAAACGGATCTGCAAACACAAACGTTAGTTTAAAGACAACCCTATGGGTCCTGTCGGTTGCCGTAGCATCGACGTGCAAGTCGATATTAAATATTACAACATGATCATCTCATACAACCAATATATCACATCATGTCTTTGGCCATATCACATCACAAGCATACCGTGCAAAAACAAGTTAGACGTCCTCTAATTTGTTGTTGCATGTTTTACGTGGCTGCTATGGGTATCTAGTATGATCGCATCTTACTTACGCAAAACCCACAATGGATATGTGCAAATTGCTATTTAACCTCTCTCCAAGGACCGCCTTGGTCAAATCCAATTCAATTGAAGTTGAAGAAACTGACACCCGCCAGTCATCTTTATGCAACGAGTTGCATGTTGGTTGATGAAACCGGTCTCTCGTAATCGTATGAGTAATGTTGGTCCGTCCCACTTCAATCCAGCAATACCGCCGAATCAAGAAAATACTAAGGAGGGCAGCATGTCGAACAACAACTCCCACAAAAAATTTTGTGTTCTACTCGGGATTACATCTACGCATGAACCTAGCTCATGATGCCACTGTTGGGGAACATGGCATGGGAAACAAAAAATTTCCTACGCACACGAAGACCTACCATGGTGATGTTCATCTATGAGAGGGAGATCGGATCCACATACCCTTGTAGATTGCAAAGCGGGAAGCGTTAAGAAACACGACTGATGTAGTGGTACAGATTCGTGATTCAAATCACCGTCGTCCCACGATCCGTTCCGATCTAGCACCGAACGGACGACACCTCCGCGTTCAGCACACGTACAGCTCGATGACGATCTCCGCCTTCTTGATTCAGCAAGAGATATGGGGAAGTAGATGAGTTCTCCGGCAGCGCGACGGTGCGCTGGTGATGGTGATGATCTATTCCTGCAAGGCTCCGCCCGAGCTCCGTAGAAAACTGATCTAGAGGAAGAACTATGAACTAGAGGTTTGAGTTGCACGTGGCAAAGTTGTGTCTCAAAAACCCTAAAACCTCTAGTATATATAGGAGGAGGGGAGAGGCTAGCCTTGGGGCTCAAGGGAGTCCCTAGGGCGCCGGCCGAGAGAGAAGGAGGAGCACTCCAACTCCAATTTGGTTTGGAGGAGGAGGAGTCCCCTCCTTCCTTCGCACCTCCCTCTTTTTTTTCTTTGGTTTTCTTTTCCTAGCCGACATAGCCCACTTGGGCTGGCCTCACCAGACCACTAACAGCTGGTGCGCCACCCTTGGGCTCTTAGGCTCACTCCCGGGTTGGTGGGCCCCTCCCGGTGAAAACCCGGAACCCATTCGTCACTCCCGGTACACTGCCGGTAATGCCCGAGATCTTTCCGGAGAACAAAAGAAACAATCCTATATATCAATCTTAATTTCTGGACCATTCCGGAAACCCTCGTGACGTCCAAGATCTCATCTGGTACTCCGAACAACCTTCGGTCACCAACACCTATAACTAAACTATACCGAAACGTCACCGAATGTTAAGTGTGCAGACCCTGCAGGTTCGAGAACTATGTAGACATGACCTGAGACACTCCTCGGTCAATACCCAATAGCGGGATCTGGATGTCCATATTGGATCCTACGTATTCTGGAAGATCTTATCGGTTGAACCTCTGTGCCAAGGATTCATATAATCCCGTATACCATTCCCTTTGTCCTTCGGTATGTTACTTGCGCGAGATTTGATCATCGGTATCCCCATACCTATTTCAATCTCGTTACTGGCAAGTCTCTTTACTCGTTCCGTAATACAAGATCCCGTGACTAACACATTAGTCACATTGCTTGCAAGGCTTATATGTGATGTTGTATTACCGAGTGGGCCGTGAGATACCTCTCCGTCATATGGAGTGACAAATCCCAGTCTTGATCCATGTTAACTCAACGGACACCTTCGGAGATACCTGTAGAGTACCTTTATAGTCACACGGTAATGTTGTGAAGTTTGATACACACAAGGTATTCCTCCGGTGTCAGTGTGTTACATGATCTCATGGTCATAGGAATGAATACTTGACACGCAGAAAACAATAGCAACAAAATGACACGATTACATGCTATGTTCATAGTTTGGGTCTTGTCCATCACATCATTCTCCTAATGATGTGTTCCAGTCATCAAGTGACAACACTTGCATATGGTCAGAAAACCTTAACCGTCCTTGATCAACTGGCTAGTCAACTAGAGGCTTACTAGGTACATTGTTTTGTCTATATATCCACACATGTTTTTATGCTTTCATTCAATACAATTATAGCATGGATAATAAACATTCATCTTGAAATAGGAAATATAATAATAACTATGTTATCATTGCCTCTAGGGCATATTTTCAACACATGCGCCATCCTCGAAGGCAATCAGAAGCCAGTTCGCCATGACCTTGTCGTCACCGCCCGCCGCTTCGATGTTCAGGCCATAGAGTTGGAAGAACTCCGCGGGGTCAAGGGAGCCAACGTAGCGTGGGGGCAGCTCGGGCTTGAAATTGGCCGGCCAAATAACCATGCGCAGCTCGCGAGTGAAGGCCCAGCAACTCACGATTCATGAGGGGCCACCACACACGAGGACAACTCGGTTCTGGCGCCCGGCTGTCGCGACATCCTGGATGACCCGATCCAGGTGCTGACGCTGCTGGTCAAGGACCGCACGTGTGTCTAGCGGAGCCTCGCGGTAGAAGATCTGTCATCTATCTTCTTCTTGGGCGTGTGGGGGTGGTTCGTGAGGCGGTTTGCCCGGGCGCGCGTCACATAGGGGCTCAACATGGTCACCATGTGCGGGACTAGGCTGCGGCGCTTTCTGATGCACCTCTTCGTCACGAGACGGAGGGGCAAAGCGAGCGGGAGGGCGCCTAAGCCTCTTCGGCGGCGGTAACGAGCTCGGTGATGCGGCCCAGCCATGCATTGTAGTCGGTGTCCGCCAGGCGGTACAGAGAGAGCTCACGCACCTTGAGCAGCACCGCTTGCGCATTCACCCATTCGAGACGGGTGTGGGAGGAGGAAGTCGAGGCGGTGCGGCCCTCCCGCTGCATGGAGATGTGCCCAGAGGAAGCCTGTTGCTCGCGGGCGGTGGGGTCAGTGGTTACGACCTCAACCCCAGCGAGGATGACGGTGGGCGCTAGGGCCCTGATATTTATCGCTTTATGGACTGTTATTACACTTCACGGTACAATACTTATGCCTTTTCTCTCTTATTCTGCAAGCTTTACATGAAGAGGGAGAATGCCGGCAGCTAGAATTCTGGCCTAAAAAGGAGCAAGTTTTAGATACCTATTCTGCGCAACTCCAAAAGCCATGAAAATCAGCGAGGATTTATTTCAGAATTTATAAAAAATACTGGGCCGAAGAAGTTCCAGCAGGAGGCCACAGGCCTGCTAGGCGCGGCCTCCCACTAGCCGCGCCTAGGGGACTGTGGGCTCCCTGCTGGCCCTCTGACCCCCCCCCTCTTTTGCTACAACAAGGGTTTCGTTCCAGAAAAAATTAAGAGGAGGCTTTCGGGAGGAATCTCCGCTGCAACGAGGCAGAACTTGAGCAGAACCAATCTAGAGCTCCGGCAGGGTCGTCCTGTCGGGGAAACTTCCCTCCCGAAGGGGGAAATCGTCGCCATCGTCATCACCAACACTCCTCTCATCGGAGGGGACTCGTCACCATCAACATGTTCATCAGCACCATCTCATCTCCAAACCCTAGTTAATCTCTTGTAACCAATCTCCGTGTCGCGACTCCGATTCATACTTGTAAGGTTGCTAGTAGTGTTAATTACTCTTTGTAGTTGATGCTAGTTGGATTACTCGGTGGAAGATTATATGTTCAGATCCTTGATGCTATTCATTACCTCTCTGGTCATGAATATGATTATGCTTTGTGAGTAGTTACTTTTGTTCCTCAGGACATGGGATAAGTCATGTTATAAGTAGTCATGTGAATTTGGTATTCGTTCGATATATTGATGCGTTGTATGTTGTTTTTCCTCTAGTGGTGTTATGTGAACGTCGACTACATAACACTTCACCATTATTTGGGCCTAGAGGAAGGCATTGGGAAGTAGTAAGTAGATGATCGGTTGCTAGAGTGACAGAAGCTTAAACCCTAGTTTATGCGTTACTTCGTAAGGGGCTGATTTGGATCCACTAGTTTAATGTTATGGTTAGACTTTGTCTTAATTCCTCTTTTGTAGTTGCGGATTCTTGCGAGAGGTGTTAATCATCAGTGAGAGGTTTGTCCAAGTAAGGGCAGCACCCAAGCACTGGTCCACCCACATATCAAACTATCAAAGTAGCGAACGCGAATCATATGAACATGATGAAAACTAGCTTGACAGAAATTCCCATGTGTCCTCGGGAGCGTTTTACCTCCTATAAGAGTTTGTTCAGGCTTGTCCCTTGCTACAAAAGGGATTGGGACACTTTTCTGCACCGTTGTTACTCTTGTTACTTGCTACTTGCTGCGAATCTTCTCATCACACAACTACTTGTTAACGATAATTTCAGTGCTTGCAGAGATTACCTTGCTGAAAACCACTTGTGAGATCCTTCTGCTCCTCGTTGGGTTCGACACTCTTACTTATCGAAAGGACTACGATAGATCCCCTATACTTGTGGGTCATCAAGACTGTTTTCTGGCGCCGTTGCCAGGTAGTGAATCACCTTTGGTAAGTGGAATTTGGTAAGGAAACATTTATATAGTGTGCTGAAATTTATTGTCACTTGTCACTATGGAAACTAATCCTTTGAGGAGCTTGTTCGGGGTATCTTCACCTTGAACAGAAGCACAAAGAGTTGCTCCTCAACCTGCTGCACCTACTGAAAATATTTGCTATGAATTTCCTTCGGGTATGCTTGAGAAACTGCTGGCTAATCCTTTTACACGAGATGGAACATCACATCCCGACTTGCATTTAATCTATGTAGATGAAGTTTGTGGTTTATTTAAGCTTGCGGGTTTGGCTGAGGATGAGGTCAAGAAGAAGGTCTTTCCCTTATCTTGTAGGGATAAAGCATTGACATGGTATAGGCTATGTGATGATACTGGATCATGGAACTACAACCGGTTGAAATTGAAATTTCATCAAAAGTTTTATCCTATGCATCTAGTATATCGTGATCGGAATTATATTTATAATTTTTGGCCTCGTGACAGAGAAAGCATCGCTCAAGCTTGGGGGAGGCTTAAATCAATGTTATATTCATGCCCCGACCAGGAGCTCTCGAGAGAAATTATAATTTAGAACTTCTATGCTCGGCTTTCTCATGATGATCGCACCATGCTTGACACTTCTTGTACCGATTCTTTTATGAAGAGAGATATTGACTTCAAATGGAATTTATTGGAGAGAATTAAACGCAACTTGCGAAAGAAGGTCAGGAGTCAGGTATGAATTTCAAGTTTGATTGCGTTAAATCCTTTGTCGAAACAAATACTTTTTCTGATTTTAGCGCTAAGTATGGACTTGACTCTGAGATAGTAGCTTCATTGTGTGAATCATTTGCTGCTCATATTGATCTCCCTAAAGAGAAGTGGTTTAAATATCATCCTCCCTTAGAATTCAATGAAGTAAACCCAATCTAGTTGAAGAGAAATTCATTGCCTATAATGATCCTATTGTTCCCAGTGCTTACATTGAGAAACCACCTTTCCCTGTTAGGATAAAGGATCATTCTAAAGCTTCAATTGTGATACGTAGGGGATACATTAGAACACCTACACCCCCTGAGCAAATTAGAGTTGAACCTAGCATTGCTATTATCAAAGACCTCCTATCCGACAATGTTGATGGCCATCATATTCACTTCCGTGAAGATGCTGCTAGAATTGCTAAACCTCATGCTCGAGACAAACATAGGCCTATTGTTGGCAAGCTTGTTGTTTCTGTTAAGATAGGAGATCATTGTTATCATGGTTTATGTGATGTGGGTGCTAGTGTTAGTGCAATACCTTGATCCTTATATGATGAAATCAAAGACGAGATTGCACCTGTTGAGATAGAACCCATTCATGTCACTATTCAGCCTGTCAATAGAGATACTATCTGCCCTTTGGGAATTGTTAGAGATGTTGAAGTCTTGTGTGGTAAAACGAAGTATCTTGCTGATTTCCTTGTTCTTGGTACTACACAAGGTAGCTTTTGTCCCATCATATTTGACAGACCTTTTCTCAAAACTGGCAATGCTCATATTGACTGTGAGAAGCAAACTGTCACTGTTGGCTTTGAAGGTGTGTCACATGAGTTCAGTTTCTCCAAGTTTGGTAGACAACCTCATGAAAAAGAGTTGTCTAGTAAGGATGAAACTATTGCCCTAGCTTCTATTGATGTGCCTCCAACTGATCCTTTAGAGCTATACTTGCTTGAGCATGAAAATGATATGCATATGGATGAAAGGGATGAGATAGATAGAGTTATCTTTGAACAATATACTATCCTTAAGAATAATTTGCCTGTTGAACTGCTTGGAGATCCACCCCCACCAAAGGGTGATACTGTGTTCGAGCTTAAACAGTTGCCAGATACTCTTAAGTATGCTTATCTTGATGAAAAAGAGATATAACCTGTTATAATTAGTGCTAGCCTCTGAGAGCATGAAGAAACGAAGTTACTAAAAACTCTGAAGAAGTATCGTGCTGCTATTGGATATACTCTTGATGATCTTAAGGGCATTAGTCCCACTCTATGCCAGCACAAGATTAAAACTGATCATGATTCCAAACCAATTGCTGATCATCAACGGAGATTAAATCCTAAGATGAAAGAGGTAGTAAGAAAAGCAATACTAAAGCTCCTGGAAGGAGGTCTTATCTATCATGTTGCTCATAGTGATTGGGTGAGTCCGGTGCATTGCGTCCCTAAGAAGGGAGGTATTACCGTTGTCCCTAACGATAAGGATGAATTGATCCCATAGAGGATTATTACTGGCTATAGGATGGTGATTGATTTTAGGAAATTGAATAAAGCCACCAGGAAAGATCATTACCCTTTGCCTTTCATCGACCAGATGCTAGAAAGATTGTCCAAACACACACACTTCTGCTTTCTAGATGGTTATTCTAGTTTCTCTCAAATACCTGTTGCACAATCTGATCAGGAGAAAACCACTTTTACCTGCCCTTTCGGTACCTTTGCTTACAGACGTATGCCTTTTGGCTTATGTAATGCACCTGCTACCTTTGAAAGATGTATGATGGTTATATTCTCTGACTTTTGTGAAAAGATTGTTGATGTTTTCATGGATGACTTCTCCATTTACGAGTCTTCTTTTGATGATTACCTCAGCAACCTTGATCGAGTCTTGCAGAGATGTAAAGATACCAATCTTGTCTTGAATTGGGATAAGTGCCACTTTAAGGTCAATGAAGGCATCGTCTTAGGACATAAAATTTCTGAAAGAGGTATTGAAGTCGATAAGGCTAAGGTTGATGCAATCAAGAAAATGCCATCCCCACACATACCAAAGGTATAAGAAGTTTCCTTGGTCATGTTGCTTTCTATAGAAGGTTCATTAAAGACTTCTCTAAGATTTCTAGGCCTCTTACCAATCTCTTGCAAAAGGATATTCCTATTGTTTTTGACGATGATTGTGAGGAAGCCTTCGAAATACTTAAGAAGGCCTTGATAACTGCACCTATTGTTCAACCACCTGATTGGAACTTACCTTTTGAAATCATGTGTGATGCTAGTGGTTATGCTGTTGGTGCTATCCTAGGACAAATAGTTGATAAGAAGTTGAATGTTATTCACTATGCTAGTAAAACTCTAGAGAGTGCCCAAAGAAACTATGCTACTACTGAAAAGGAATTTTTAGTAGTCATGTTTGCATGTGAAAAGTTCAGATCCTACATAGTTGATTCCAAAGTCACTATTCACACTGATCACGCTCCTATTAAGTACCTCATGGATAAGAAAGATGCTAAACCTAGACTTATTAGATGGGTTCTCTTGCTACAAGAATTTGATTTGCATGTTGTCGATAGGAAGGGTGCTGAGAACCGACTAGCAGATAACTTGTCTAGGTTGGAGAATGTTCTCGATGACCCACAACCTATTGATGATAGCTTCCCTGATGAGCAACTGAATGTCATCAATACTTCACGTAGTGCACCGTGGTATGCTGATTATGCAAATTATATCGTTGCCAAATATATACCACCTAGTTTCACATACCAGCGAAAGAAGAAATTCTTCTTTGATTCGAGACATTACTTCTGGGATGATCCTCACCTTTATAAGGAAGGATTAGATGGTGTTATTAGACGTAGTGTACCTGAACATGAACAGGGACAGATCCAACATAAGTGTCATTCCGAGGCCTACGGAGGACACCATGCGGGAGATAGAACTGCACACAAGGTATTGCAATCAGGTTTCTAATGGCCCACTCTCTTCAACGATGCCCATAAGTCTTGTCTTGTGACGAATGTCAAAGAATAGGTAATATCAGTAAACGTCGGGAAATGCCTATGAATTATTCACTTGTCATTGAACCATTTGATGTTTGGGGCTTTGATTATATGGGACCTTTTCCAAAATCCAACGGGTATACTCATATACTAGTTGTTGTTGATTACGTTACTAAGTGGGTAGAAGTTATCCCAACTAGTAGTGCTGATCACAACACCTCTATTAGGGTGCTTAAAGAAGTTATTTTCCCTAGATTTGGAGTCCCTAGATATCTAATGACCGACAGTGGTTCACATTTCATTCATGGTGCTTTCCGTAAAACGCTTGCTAAGTACGACGTCAATCAGAGAATTGCATCTCCCTATCATCCTTAGTCCAGTGGTCAAGTAGAGCTAAGCAATATAGAGATTAAACTAATTCTGCAAAAGACTGTCAATAGGTCTAGAAAGAATTGGTCTAAGACGCTCGATGATGCACTGTGGGCTTATAGAACTTCCTATAAGAATCCCATGGGCATGTCTCCGTACAAAATGGTTTACGGCAAAGCATGTCATTTACCTCTTGAGCTAGAGCACAAGGCTTATTGGGCAATCAAAGAGCTCAACTTTGATTTCAAACTTGCTGGTGAGAAGAGGTTATTTGATATTAGCTCACTTGATGAATGGAGAGCTCAGGCATATGAAAATGCCAAGTTGTTCAGAGAAAAGGTTAAGAGGTGGCATGATAAAAGGATACAAAAGTGTGGGTTCAATGTAGTTGATTATGTCTTGCTATATAATTATCGTTTAAGATTTTTTGCAGGCAAGCTTCTCTCCAAGTGGGAAGGTCCTTACATTGTTGAGGAAGTATATCGTTCCGGTGCCATCAAGATCAACAACACGGAAGGTAATTTTCCTAGAGTGGTAAATGGGCAAAGAATCAAGCATTATATCTCACGTACTCCCATAAATTTTGAAAGCAATATTATCAATACCATAACTCCTGGGAGTACATAAGGGATATTTATCAGCCTGTTTCGGACTCTGAAAACGAAGAGGTATGTGATTCGGTAAGTAAACAGACTCCAAAACTTTTCCAGTAGGATTTTTTCTCCGTTTTGGAATTTTTGAAAAAATAGAAAAACTTGAAGTAGTCCGAGAAGTGCACGAGGAGGCGACAAGCCTGCCAGCCGCGGGCCACCCCCTGGCCCCGCATGTGGGTCTTGTGACCACCTCGTGTGCCTCCCGGACTCCGTTTTCTTGCGGAGTAGTCCTTCTGGTCGAACAAAAATCATTATATATTCTCCCGAAAGGTCTAACCCTCGTATCACGCAAATTTCCTCTGTTTTCGTTTGGAGCCTGTTTTCTGCCACGGGTTTAGGGCAAGATTTCTTCTCAAGATTCAGAGGGGGAGAGCTATGTGGCCGATTATCTTGCTAACCCCAAGGTCTACGGGGACTTGGATCGTTATGGTTGGACCACTGATGAGGAATAAGATTATGATCCCAAGGGGAAGGAAGGAACAAGTTCCGATGAAGAGGAAGCTCCTCTATCCCCACCTGGAGACACACATGTGGAGTTCAAGAAGTCGAGCCTTCCCGACTCAAGGAAGAAGCCTAAGATTTTGTTTATCCCTTCTCGTCTTTTGCAGGAGAGTAAGCAAGAATTATGCCAAAGGGTGTTGAGGCTTGAAGAGGAAATTAAAGATCTGAAGGAGCAGAATTTTATGCTCAAGAGGAAATTAAACAAGTTCAAGACCTGTGCAACAGCTCCAGCACCATCACCTTCGAAGGAAGGAAACTAAGCACGGGTATGGGCAATCCCCTTGGCTTGTGGCAAGCTTGGGGGAGTTGCCCCGGTATCGTATCACCATCACATCTTTTTCCTTTACCTTTTCTTTGTTCGGTCCTTTTTGGTTTTATCTTTCTCTAGTAGATTAAAGTCCTTAGTGTTTTAGGCTTGAGTTTTGCTTTGTGTCACCCCTGATGTATTCGAGTTCGTGAGTCATATAATAAAGAGTGTTTTATTTAAGGGTCTTGCTTCATGCCATGATCTGAAAGAAAAGAATGATAAAAGAACAAAAGCATGAAAGATCATGTAATGATCTTATGGGAAGTGATGACTTCACATATAAAAAGAATGTTGATTGAAACTTGTTGTGGGTGGACAAACGTAGACCTTGGTCATTGCTGCAATTAATAGGAAGTAATAAATAAAGAGAGGTTCACATATAAATATATCATCTTTGACACCATCTATGATTGTGAACACTCACTAAACTATTACATGCTTAGAAGTAGATGTTGGACAAGGAAGTCAACATAATGAATTATGTTTGCTTGGTTCCGAACAATGTTATATGATTAGAGATCCCTAGGCATGTGAAGCTTGCTTCCACCCCATATCAGCCAAAAATTCTGCACTAAATAGAGATACTACTTGTGCATCCACAAACCTTCAACCCCAGTTTTGCCATGAGAGTCCACCATACCTACCTATGGATTGAATAAGATCCCTCAAGTAAGTTTTCATCGGTGCAAGAAATAAAAATTGCTCCCTAAATATGTATGATCTATTAGTGTGTGGAAAATAAGCTTTGTACGAATCTGTGATGAGGAAGACATAAAAGCGACGGACTGCATAATAAAGTTCTTTATCACAGGCGGCAATATAAAGTGACGTTCCTTCACACTAAGAGGTCGCACATCCAAACCTCAAAAGCGCATGACAACCTCTGCTTCCCTCTACGAAGGGCCTATCTTGTACCTTTACTTTTTTCCCGTGAAAGAGTCATGGTGATCTACACCAATTCCTTATTTCGCCTTTATCTTGGCTAACGTCATATGCTAGGGAAAGATCTATATTCATATGTCAACTTGGAAGTAAGTATTCATGAATTATTATTGTTGATATTACCCTTGAGGTAAGTAGTTGGGAGGCGAAACTACAAGCCCCTATCTTTCTCTGTGTCCGACTGAAACTTTGATCTCATGAGTACCACGTGAGTTGTAGCAATTGTAGAAGACAAAAGGATGATTGAGTATGTGGATTTTGTTTACAAGCTCTTACTTGACTCTTTCCGATGTTATGATAAATTGCAATTGCTTCAACGACTAAAGGCTATCGGTTGTTAATTCTCATTAAGGTTCTTGATCCATACTTTACTTTGTGAAGGAATTATCACTTTAGCATAAGAGTTCATATGATGGTATTGTTGTTCTGACTATGATCATGATGCCTACATGTCCTTATCTTGTTTTTTCGACACCTCTCTCTCTCTAAACATGTGGGCATGTTTATTGACCTCGGCTTTTGCTTGAGGACAAGCGAGGTCTAAGCTTGGAGGAGTTAATACGTCCATTTTTCATCATGCTTTCATGTTGATATTTATCGCTTTATGGGTTGTTATTACACTTCACGGTACAATACTTATGCCTTATCTCTCTTATTTTGCAAGGTTTACATGAAGAGGGAGAATGCCGGCAGCTGGAATTCTGGCATGAAAAAGGAGCAAGTTTGAGATACCTATTCTGCGCAACTCCAAAAGCTGTGAAAATGAACGAGGATTTCTTTTGGAATTTATAAAAAATACTGGGCCGAAGAAGTACCAGAGGGGAGCCAGCAAGAGGCCAAAAGCCTGCTAGGCGCGGCCTCCCCCTGGCCGCGCCTAGGGGGCTTGTGGGCTCCCTGCTGGCCCTCTGGCCCCCCTCTTTTGCTACAAGAAGGGTTTCGTTCCAGAAAAAATCAAAAGGAGGCTTTCGGGAGGAATGGCCACCGCCATGAAGCGGAACTTGAGCAGAACCAATCTAGAGCTCCGGCAGGGTCGTCCTGCCGGGGAAACTTCCCTCCCGGAGGGGGAAATCGTCGCCATCGTCATCACCAACACTCCTCTCATCGGAGGGGACTCGTCACCATCAACATGTTCATCAGCACCATCTCATCTCCAAACCTAGTCCATCTCTTGTAACCAATCTCCGTCTCGCGACTCCGATTGGTACTTCTAAGGTTGCTAGTAGTGTTAATTACTCTTTATAGTTGATGCTAGTTGGATTGCTCTGTGGAAGATTATATGTTCAGATCCTTGATGCTATTCATTACCTCTCTGGTCATGAATATGGTTATGCTTTGTGAGTAGTTACTTTTGTTCCTGAGGACATGGGATAAGTCATGCTATAAGTAGTCATGTGAATTTTGTATTCGTTCGATATTTTGATGCGTTGTATGTTGTTTTTCCTCTAGTGGTGTTATGTGAACGTCGACTACATAACACTTCACCATTATTTGGGCCTAGAGGAAGGCATTGGGATGTAGTAAGTAGATGATGGGTTGCTAGAGTGACAGAAGCTTAAACCCTAGTTTGTTACTTCGTAAGGGGCTGATTTGGATCCACTAGTTTAATTTTATGGTTAGACTTTGTCTTAATTCTTCTTTCGTAGTTGCGAATGCTTGCGAGAGGGGTTAATCATAAGTGGGAAGTTTGTCCAAGTAAGGGCAGCACGCAAGCACTGGTGCACCCACATATCAAACTATCAAAGTAGCGAACGCGAATCATATGAACATAATGAAAACTAGCTTGACAGAAATTCCCATGTGTCCTCGGGAGCGTTTTACCTCCTATAAGAGTTTGTTCAGGCTTGTCCCTTGCTACAAAAGGGATTGGTCCAGTTTGCTGCACCGTTGTTACTCTTGTTACTTGTTACTTTCTACGAATCATCTCATCATACAACTAGTTGTTACCGATAATTTCAGTGCTTGCAGAGATTACCTTGCTGAAAACCACTTGTAAGATCCTTCTACTCCTCGTTGGATTCGACACTCTTACTTATCGAAAGGACTACGATAGATCCCCTATACTTGTGGGTCATCAGTCCCACACACATGGTCACAACGACCCACGCTACGTTGCGCCCGGTGCGCACACGGCGAGCGTCGACCATGGGGTCGATGAAGCTTGAGCCGAAACAGGAGCTGAAGAACTGTTGCGCACCCCTACCTAGCGCGCCAAATTTCGGAATTGGGGCTCTGAAGACCCACAAAGGTTCAAACACTGGGGTGCGCTCGCACTCCTACCCTGTTATGACTCTCAATCTCCCAGCGACTTTTCGGTGGCTCGAGCTAAGGAAGAAGCACAAGAACATTCACACAGTTTACCCAAGTAGGCCACCTTGTGGTGTAAAACCATACTCCTGCTTGTGTGGAATGCTTGAGGTTGTAGACGAGTACAAAGGGGGGATCTTGCCCTAATCTAGTTGGTGGATTCCCTTGCTACGAAGGTCGGACCTCCCTCTTATACAGGGCTTGGTCCTCTTCCCCCCAAACACACACACTTGGGAGGAAGGGTTGCCACAATGGAAATTTTGAAGGGGGGTAGGGTTGCAGCCTACCCTGACAAAGGTGGTCTTTGCCTGCTAAAGCTCTTCGCCATGACGCGCTGGTGGGCTCAGCGGTGACCTTCGTCCTGTCGAGCCCCCAGCCTTGGTCCTCTTGCACCAATTAGGAAATCTTTGGGGGTAGCTTTGGAAATTTTTGGGCTGGCTTTGTTCTCTTATCACCAAAGGGGAAAGACTCTGTGTCCATGCTTGCGGGCACCGACCCTCGTGTGCTCCCGCATGGCACACGTCGCCCACATGAGGAGGCACAACCGTGCGACCCCGGCGAGCCGCCCTGAGTTAGCCCGCCCCATGTGGGCCCTAGGGGCGGCGAAAGGAGGTGGCTTCACGACACGAATCTCACGGGGATTGGCCTCGAGAGTAAATTTGGTGGTCCCTAGAAACCTTTGATGATATGTACCTCGCTAGGAGGGGGCCTCGCGAGAGTTGGATTCCTCGGCCTTGGCGAGGAGCACTCCCGGGCCCACAACACACGTCGTGTCCTGGGCCGCAGGTAGGCGGGCCTGGGTACCCCCGGTCCGAGGACCCCGACAGTAGCTAGAAAGGGTTTGATAGCAGAAGCAAGTCCGAAGCTAGTTACTTGAGGTAGACGCTAGCGTTAGAGAGAAATCAGAACCGATGACTCAAGAACCACTACATAATCCTGCTTTTTCTCATCGTGATTGCCCTTCACATGTATGAGATAATAACATAGCTAGGATAGATAGATGATGAAACATGAGTGTGACCATGGGTAGTTGCATGTATTCGAGACTTGTAATAACCACTATTGCTATATTTGGAGACATGTACATGTTCGACCATGAGTGATGATGATAATATATATGAGAGGGAAGACATCCTTTTATTCATTGATGTCACTGGTTAGACATTTTCGAATCATATATGTTACAATGAATATGCATGTGGTTATTGTATAGATGTTGTATCTATTTAAATAGATTGTAACAGCCCGAGACCGATGCTTGAGATGCCTTCCATTTATTTTGAGTTTCTCCAAGTGTTTTATTTTTTTTAGCATTCATCATCGCATCATTCGCATCATTCGCATTTCGCCGGCACTTTGTTACCGTCATTTTTATTCTTCAAAATTTGCATCTGCCCAGGTTCTGTGTGTGCTTTTCGTTGACCATTTCGAGACCAAACACACACGCCCGTGCCCGCGACATATTTTGAAATATTATTTTAAAGTGGGATAGAAATGTTCTTGAAATGCGTTGAAAGTTGGTGTGCGGTCTTAATATAGTGTAGGTATACCACCTACCAAATTTCGTCGCATTCGGAGCTTGTTTGATACCCCAACGGACAACTGTAGAGGCATCGTCAACGGTTTAATTATCACACGTTTTCGCGGTTTAAAAACTTCGTTGCCGGGCGGCAAACCTCTCTCTCATCTTAGCCCAACACATCTGCACAAGCCACTAGCCCATCCTAGACTCTCCCTTGGATCGGAGTCGTTCGGTTACGATCGGAGGGCTTGAATTGGTTAAAAAAATCCCTAAACCTAGCCCCCCTTTCCTATTTAAGCACCCCGACCCTGCATAAATTGGCTATCCCTAATCCCCTCCTAAAATTCCGAACGCAGCAGCCACCTTGCCCACCACCTCTCTCTGCTCCCGCAGGCCGAGGAAGCGCCCATCTGTGCCCAGAACCGTCCCCGTTGTTGGGAGCTCTCGTGGAGACCTCGGGCTTGAGCAGCTCCCATGGCCTCCCCATGCCTTGCCCCCCTACAGCCCCGCTTCCCATGCTGGCTGGCGAGCCAAGCCACGGAAGCAGAAGTCACATCTACCACCAACCTCCCGAGATAGGCGCCCCGCCATGCCCCATCCTCCATCATCTCATTCCTCTAGTTCCACTCATATCTCCCTCCATCTCTTGCAACAAGAGCTGAAGCCATGGGCGTCGCTACCTGTCTGCTCGTGCCTACGATCTGTGAGCGTGACACCCTCGGATTCGGCAGATCCCGGCTAGATCTGCGCTCCCCTGAAGCCTCCCGCCGGCCTCCACCCCCGAAGCCCTTGGATCCATCGTCGTTGCCTCGTCCTCGTCGCGGGAGGACAACGCCCACCACCGGCCCGGCTCGCTCGCTCGGGTGGGCCGCACCAGTGCCCGCATGGGCTGTGACCCCACACCAGGTCGAGCTTTGCCTCGCCCCAGCCTCCACGCCTCAAGGCCCAGCCCTGGCCTTGCCTGGTGCCAAGTCCACCTCCGCTTCCGGCCGTTGAGGCCTGGTAAGCGCTCCTCTGCTTGCCCTCGCCCGTGGGCGAGATTTAATGTCTTGCGCCCACTTGTTGTCTAGCCCAGATCTCAGATTCAGCCATCATGTGTTTTTTCCGTTACGATGGATTTCCTAATTATCTAGTGAATAACAGATTTGTAGCAAACCCCCTCATACTTCGTGCATTTAATATCTCACAAATTGTACATCATATTAAAATAATTTATATATGGAAAATGGCTAGAATTTTGTGTCGATTAATAATATTAAACTTTCATCCATGTTTAAAATGTTTAAATTTGATGTTTGCATTATGTTGCCCAAATGCCATGTTAAAATGACTTATTTCATAACTAAATTACCGTAGCTCCGTTTAAAATGACCCTCATGTGGAAATTGACTAGAAAAATGTGTCGAATAACATGGTGACATTTATTTCTCTGTTTAACAACTCCAAAATTTTATTCTAGGTAGAATAGTAACAAAATATTAATTTGCATATGGGGACTTTCTGGAATTGTTATTCGTTGTTCCGACCTCATTTAAACTTGCTTAAACATGTAGTCTATTTGTGATTTACATCTTGCCATGTTTAACAACATTTAAAATTTCCTTGTAAATAAACGGGAGTGTACTAAATCTTTCGGAAGTGGATTTTCGTTAATATACAACTCACTGCATATTGAACTACTTAATGTGTAGTATTTCATTGTTGGGATCTCCATGCCTTGCATATTTAAACCGGAGATGCATCGTATTTGTTTGCGCATCATGTCATGAATATGGTGTTGTGTTTACCGTGTCATTTCTTTGTTTCCATATTGCTTCTTATCAATAGAGTTCTGAAAGCGTTTGAAGTTTGAGGATTCGTTTGACTAAGTTGGTTCGTCTTCTTTACTGATTCGTTCTTCTACCAAATGGGATCTCAGGCAAAATGACCATTTCCCTGGATACCACTACTATCATTGCTATGCTAGTTGTCTCGCCTGTGTCGTTATGTCTCGTTACCTACCACTTAAATGTCAAGCCTCCCAACATTGCCATGAAATCCTCTAACCCCTCCCATGTCACAAGATGGATATCTTGGGATAAATATTATTGCTATTTAATTTAATGCACATATTTACTTGGTTAAAGGTGGAAGGCTTGGCCTTTTGCTTGGTGTTTTGTTCCACCTTTCGGTCCTAGTTACTTGTGTACCGGTGTTATATTCCATATTGAACACTCCTAACATGCTTGGGGTTGTCTTGGGGACCCCCTTGATTTTTCATTTTGGGATAAAACTCTTCTGGCAAGGCCCAACAATGTAACTACATTTTCCTAATAACTAATAAACCTGCACTGCATTGAGAGTAATTATACCATGGATAATTAATCAACAACCCAAGCCAGTGCTCCTCATGAGTGTTGGTCCAACCTGTCAACCGCTGGTGGCCGCTTGGGGCAACTCTGTCATTGGCCTACCAGATGTTTGGACAATCCGGTCTTGTCCAGAGAATATGATATGCGGTTCCAGTCGGGTTCGTCGACACGATGGACGGCCTTGCTGGATTTGTTTTACCTTTCTCGAACGTCTTGTGCAATGTGATTTCGAGGATACCTTGGGCTATCTCGAGGTTGAAGTTTTCCAGCTCAACTTGTGGCTAGTTTGCGATGGGCGAGTTGGAGCACCCCTGCAGGGTTAAATATTTCTAAGAGCCGTGTCCACAGTTATGTGGCAACTTGGAAATTTGTTTAACATCTGGTCATAGCAAACTTGAAGTAAACTCAAATAAAATACACCAACTATGTGTGTAATCGTGACCGTCTCTTCTTGTGATGTCTGAACCAAGAAGGGAACATGGTGGGGTTATGTTTGACTCATAAGTAGGTGTTCAGGGTCACTTCATTCTCATTAATAGTTCATGTTCCTTTATGTGTAGATAATCTTCTTATTCTTATACTCGTAAGTTAGCCACTCAAATAAATGCTTAGTACTTGTTGTAGCCTCATCACTTAACCATGCCTCAACCATTAAGCTTTGCTAGTCTTGATACCCTTCAAAATGAGATTGTTGAATCCATGTGGCTCATTGTTACTACAACAATAGTAGCATGTACACGTAATGCGATGCTTTGACATGAGAGTGATGCTTGTTTGATTTGTAGTTCTTCTTCTTCTTTCTCATCGATATAGGATGGGTTCCAGGATGACAGTCTGGGATTAGTCAGGATGGATGTCACTTTTATCGTTTGATTTCATCCATAATCAAACACTGCTCTTCTAAATGGTGATTGAATGTATTTTTGTAATGATATTATCATGATTTAGCTTGTGATGAGTGTAAGCCAATTCCATATACTCATCTCATCTTTACATGTACTTGTAACGATGTCCATTCTTGTGAAATGAAGAGATCCACTTCTATCCCTATTGAGGCCCTCGAGCGAAAATAAGGATAGGACCGCATCTTGGGTGTTACAAGTTGGTATCACAGCAGTACCGACCTAGGAGCCCCCTTGATAGATCGAACTTGGGCGAGTCGAGTCTAGTGAAAAACTATTTTGAGTCTAGTTATATCTCGGAGAGTGGGATTTTTTTACTCGTCTTCTATGCTCTGGTGAGGAATCATGACATAGGAATTTTAATTCTACCCCTATTATCACTCAAAAAATTTAGGATCACGCGGGTATTTTGGAACCTCTGTGATGTCATTGTGACCAGGATTTTGTTCCTGGTGCTTCTTGTCAATTTAGGGTAGAAGTGTCTCGGGGAGTTGAGCTCCAAGGGGTTCTTGTCACACTCGCTGTCGATCAGTTTCCTTAGTATCTTAGGACGCGGATGTTTGAAATTGGTTCAATACTATTTGTGACGAGAAGAGTCTCGCATCACCTAGTATTGGGGAGAGCACCCAGATGTCGTGCCATAATTGATACCAATGTGATTACAAGGGTGTGAGGTAGATGAGTTTCCGAGGTTTCTCTAGTTATGTGTTTACGGATATGATACACAGGAGGTGTGGTGTTATTGCTAGAATTTGAGTGATTTATAAAGTAATTGCTTCGTGCATCCGTTGGACCAGATTGCATAACCAAAAAGATTTCAAGAGTTCTAGGTGGGAATTCAGGTAGATGCCTAGGATTATCTTCCAACAAATGCATGGTGCGAGGTTGGGGTTCGACATCTAGTGGTTTGTTTGTTCACTGTCTTTCTTACAGAGGACAATCTTGGTATGCTTCGTCAAGCCTTGTAGTTTGCTACGTCTACGGACCATATTCAAGCGTCATTTCAATATGACAATCCAATAGACGATCAAGCCCATATGAATCTTGCCACGAAAATATCGGACGGAATCTTTGTTATGTATTTGTTTCCGGCTTGTATCATAAACCTTGTCCTTTGTTTTGTTGTGGTATGGTAATTTGAGTTGCTTCGATGTCAAGTGTTGATTTCATATATTTCCTAAACGATATTCTCATATTTTTATGGGAGTGCTAATCATTTTGCTCAATCAAATTGTCATGCCAATTCTTATCCATCTGGAGTGCTTCACTTCAAGTTAATTCAATCCTCTCCAATATATGCAAAATCAATCGTCTTATTCCTTTCCAGAGTTTGTTTCATCCATCCCAAGTTTTCTTTCTTTTCGCCACCTGTCGTGGGAATAAAGTTGATAGTAGAGGTGTAGGGTACGAATGGAGAGGGCAGAGTCCTAGCTACGGCAAGATTGTACGCAAGATGTATGAGTTCAGGCCCCTCTCATGGAGGTAACAGCCCTACGTCTTAGGTGCTCAGGAGCTCTTGCGGGGTGGTTTTGTGTGTAGTACAGGGGGTGCGAACCCTTGTGCCAGAGGGGAGGGGTGGCTTATATAGAGTGTGCCACCTCTCATCAATACCTCAACATCTAAAGGCTTGATCAATATGAGTTAAAGATATATGTTACTAATAACGTAAGTGGGTAATAAAAGCTACTAAAGACCATTGGTTGAACGTGTCTCCGTTGCCCGTCGTGGGTGACTTCTGATCTTCAATACCGACTGGAATCTTTCCAAGTGCCTTTGGGTTGTCGAGTGGATGTAAATTTAATCCGAGTGGCTTCATACCGAGTGACTTTTAAATAACATCTTCATCTAGTCGGAGTCTTCTGTCTGGCCCTTGTCCTAATAATGAGGTGCCCTTGGGTAGGACATATAGGTCAGGACTATGACCATACCCTAGGTAAATATCCCTATCATTAGCCCCCGAATGGATCAGGGTTCGAGTGAGGAAGGGGTCGACGTGAGTTCTTGTCGAGTCGCTCTGATCTTGATCATTTCCCTTAGATTGACAAAACTTCAGGTCGACTGAAATCTTCGTCATTCGCCTTAATCGATTCTGTTCTGAAGTTTGCCCGAGTGGTTTCGAATGCTTGGGCTTACTCTGAGTGACTACTGGTATCTTTTGATATGAGTGATCACTGCGGTAGGTCCGGATCTTCCAAGATTTGAAATTTCGGTTTTCGCATGCCTCGTGGTGATGACGCAACTGTCAGGCAAGTTGAGCAATGACACCTTGATTATTGCGCCGTCATCATCGCCAAGCGTCACGTCTCCACTGTTAGCGGGATACGTTGAGATCTGGAGGTCCTACTAGTCGGTGGCTCAGTCGGTTGCTTATATAAATGTAACCGTGGCTAGGGTTACGGTTGCGCCTTGATCTTTTCTTGCTCTTCTTCCTCCTTAGCCTTGCCAGCCTTTCTCAATCTTCTCCTCACCGCCACAGCCATGACGAAAGCCAAGACCTCAAAGCTTGAGTGTGCCAAGAAGGGCGGCAAGGCGAAAAAAGACGGTCGGACCGCATTGCCACCAGGGTGGATACAGGGGGATTTTCTTCCATCCAATGTGACGAGGGAAGATGTCCTGGATCTCGTGGAACACGGGATGGTGGCGGAGAAATCCTGGAGACTGCCTGAGGAGGAGCTTGAGCCCACACCTCATGAGGGGGAACGGGTCCTTCTCACGACTCATGTCGAGCGAGGTTTCTCTCTTCCTCCACATCCTTTCTTTCATGGTTTCCTCTTATATTTGGGGATTCAACTCCATCATCTCCCTCCCAACACTGTCGCATATATCTCTGCATTTGTCACCTTGTGTGAGTGCTTCTTGGGCTGCCCTCCTCATTGGGGTTTGTTCAAGAAGATATTTATTGCTTGGTCTTAGACGGCGAAGAAAGTGAATCCTGGGGACACCCGGACCAACATTATCCAGTTTGTGGTGGCCTGGAAATTCAGAAGAGGAATAGGAGTACCTATCCTCCAATGATTCTCCCTGAATCGGTTTGGAACTGGCAGGCGTCATGGTTCTACTGCAATGATATTGCCTCCCCAAACATGTCGACTGGCCTTCCTCCCTTTACCTCAGATCGTTCGACTGTCCCCTGGATATTGACCGTATTCGAGGATGAAAAGGAAGACTGGAGATGTTGGCGGGGAAAGTGATCAACTTGGTCAGAAACGGGCTGACTGGTTTGGATCTGCTGGAAACATTTCTCAATCGGTGCATCCAGCCTCTTCAAGCAAGGGACCATGCCATGTGGCATTACACTGGTTCCGAAGACTCCACTTGGTCGCACCCAGAGGAAGTCGATGAGGAGACAGTAAGCCAGTGGATCAGAAGCATCACTGGTCCTTGCGACAACCCCATGGGCTCTAGACAAGTCGCGACCTATTCTGCTGAGAATAAGCCGCGGAAGATTGTATATTGCCTCTTTTCTAATTGTATTTATGTGTTTGTCGAGTGACTTTGTATTCGTCCGACTAACTCTGTTACCTTTGAACTTTGCAGGAATTGACCAACCTGCACTCTCCTATGCCTAACGGGGATCAGTTCGACCTTGGAGGAGAAAGTGAAGGTGGGAGTGCTGATAATGAATATGCACACGACAGCGAAGAGAGCGAAGACGCTTTCGAAGATAGTGAGGAAGAAGAACACTCTCCTGCACACCGAGAACCACGAACCAAGCAACGCCACGACCCAATAGCTGCACCAAGTAAAACAGTCACCTCTAGTAGCAGAAGCATGAAGCAGGATCGAGCCGTCGCGCCTGACTCTGCGGACAAGACCGCAAAACAGCCGAAGCCTGGTACGCCAAAACTCCGGAAGGCTTTATCTTGCCATGGTGTCTTATCAAACTTCTATTGACTGAGTGCAATTCATATGTCAGTGTTGCTACCTCAGTGTCGACTCCTGTCGAGATGGGAGAGGACCATATGGACCTGGACGCAGTGGATCAGCCCGTGCCTCGACCAGGTATGATCAACCTTAGCCTCACTCCATTTCATATACGAGGTCAGGACTGATTTGGCCATAACCATTTTAGCTTCGGGTGTCATTTTATCGGATGACGATCCAGAGCCTCAACATACAGCTATGGAACACACTCCTGCTGAGCCAGTTACAACTGCATTGGGGATGCATGTGACGCCTACGTCGACTGCTCCTCCAGTCGGTTCGGGTGCTACGGGACGGCCCCTCCAATTGGATCAATTGTTGTGACGACTTTGTTGAGCGCTCCTTAGGTAACCCAAGCTACCCCTATCGTGATGCCCACTTCTTCATCAGATGCATTCCCTATGCACCGCGTCCCAGAGGACCAAACTAGCGTTGCCAAAGAGGCGATGATCCAGGCCAATCTGATGATGCAACGCATAAAGGAGGTGTTCGACGCCAGCAAACTGGCGTATGACGCCATCTCGGCACTTGAAGCAAACATCCGAGTAAGTTGCACTGTAAGATATTTTCCGATTGAGTCTCGTTTGTCAATCCTATTGGAATGCTGTCAATCTTGTCAATCTTGCTTTATTACTTTACACCCACTGGGGGTTTGCCATGTAGTAGGTTGTCTTTACTCTAGTGGGGGCATGCTTAGTGAACCCACTGGGTGTAGTCCCCGAGACTGCTATTGAATGCTTGCATCATCACGAGTCTGAAGTTTAAGATGTATACTCTATTTGTCACTCGGCCAGGTTGGACCTGGTCGAGTGTTTCTGTCTTCCAGTGTGGGCACTCTTAGTGCACCCACTGGGTGTAGTTCCCGAGACCGTTGTCGATTGCATGCCTCGGCAATGGTCTTATTGAGAATTAACAAATACAGGACTCGGGCAAACTAGTCTGGTCGACTAATTTTGTATCCGGTGGGGGCACGCTAAGTGCACCCACTGGGTGTAGTCCCTGAGACTAGTGTCGACAGTTTACAAAGGGCAGTAGTCTGAAGAACTTCGGTGGGTGCGGCGGGCCGCTAATGTCGAATGACTTTAATTTTTCCGCTTGGGAGTAGAAAATACTTGTGTCGAATGACTTGTATTTCTCCACTCGGAAGTAGAAAAATACTTGTGCCGAATGAAACGGACTTCTCCACTCGGATGTTTTTTCAGAAGGCTTGCGAGATTGGGTCGTGATAACCCACAAGTATAGGGGATCGCAACAGTTTTCGAGGGTAGAGTATTCAACCCAAATTTATTGATTCGACTCAAGCGGAAGCCAAAGAATATTCTCAAGTACTAGTAGTTGAGTTGTCAATTCAACCACACCTGAAAGATCTAGTATCTGCAGCAAAGTACCAGTAGCAAGGTAGTATGATAGCAGCAGTAGCAACAGTAACCAGTAGCAGCAAAGTGACAGCAGTAGCAGCAAAGTAACAGCTATAGCAACAGAGTAACAGTAGCAACAGTGACAGCAGTATCGACAAAGTAACGTAGCGAGGACCAGTAGGAAAAACTCGTAGGCATTGGATCGGTGATGGATGATTATGCCGGATGCTATTCATCATGCAACAGTTATAACACGGAGAGATATGCAACTAGCTCCAGTTCGTCAATGTAATGTAGGCATGTATTCCGTATGTAGTCATACGTGCTTAGGGTAAAGAACTTGCATGACATCTATTGTCCCTCCCTCCCGTGGTAGCGGGGTCCTAATGGAAACTACGGGATATTAAGGTTCTCCTTTTAATAAAGAACCGGACCAACGCATTAACACGTGGTGAATACATGAACTCCTCATACTATGGTCATCTCCGGGAGTGGTTCCTACTATTGTCACTCCAGGGTTGCCGGGTCATAACACATAGTAGGTGACTACAACTTGCAAGATAGGATCAAGAACACACATATACTCGCGACAATATAATAGGTTCAGATCTGAAATCATGGCACTCGGGCCCTAGTGACAAGCATTAAGCATGGCAAAGTAGTAGCAACATCAATCTCAGAACATAGTGGATACTAGGGATCAATCCCCGTCAAAACTAACTCGATTACATGATAGATCTCATCCAACCCATCACCGTCCAGCAAGCCTACGATGAGATTACTCACGAACGGTGATGGGGTCATAGTCCTAGGGTAGGGTCATAGGCCTGTCCTACAGGTCCTACCCAAGGACTACCCCACGCAAGAGACAGGACCTTAAGTATGCCCGACTGTATTAAGGTGCCCCCATCATCCAGTCGGTAATGGGCCTAGAATCATCCAGTCGGACACTAAGACTCGGAGGACACCGGACCTACCGACTGGATACACTCGGTGCGTCGTAACCTCCCTGGAGGGAAACTGCCGTACGTTTCCGGGTGCACTAACTAGCATTTATAGCATACGTTACCTGTAACGCATGCATTGAATCGCCACTACTCCACCCTTGAATCAGAACCGTTGTGGAGGGCAGCGCACTCTATATAAGCCGCCCTCCCCCACTGGTAAAAGGGTTAGAAAAACATTGTACTCCATATTACACTCGGTAACAAGCTCCAAGAGCACTGAGACGTAGGGCTATTACCTCCACCGTAGAGGGGCCTGAACTCATACAACCTCGCCGTAGCTAGGACTCTGCCCATCTCATTGGTACCCTACACATCTACTGTCAGGCTTATACCCACGACAGTTGGCGCCCACCATGGGGCAGGCGTCTAAGCGACTTCCGGCGAGTTCGCGACTACTTCCTTTCGTCATGTCATCCGGTGGAGTTTCGAGCATGGGTCACCAGATCCTCTTCGACGATTCGGCGTGGCTTCAGGAGGCACCCCTTGACGTCAAGGCGCTTCCCCGTCGCGGGGCCACGCACTTCCGTGCCGGCGCTCGCGGCGTTCTTCTTCTCCAACAATCGGATCCATTTCCGAGTTACACCCTCGTCACTCGCCGCAGTAAGCGGTCTCGCAGTCTGCGTCTCCAACGTTGGGTGCAGCATGCCCGAGCGCGCCAGATCGCGTCCTCTCAGGTGGCAGTTTTGGAGTCTGTTGTAGTCACCCCACGCTCCCAGTGCTCGGACTCGGTTCCGATTGAGCTTCCTACCGAGTACGTGGGTCGTGGGCCTACAGCAGAAGTACACATGGCCAACTCCCATGAAGACCCTCGTCAAGCCGACCGAGGTGAAGTTGGCGAAGCATCCGGTGCGCGTCGTCCACCTCGTCGTTCTGCCAGTCCACACACTCGGCGGAGCAACGTGGAGGTGTTCCGCACACCTCTCCTCAACCTGGCCGCAGCTGCCCAGATTGCCGATTCCCTACAACTGACTGATTCAGAGGCAGGAAGGGGAATCGAACAAATCCGAGCCCTGTTGCGCACGGCGCAGCAGCAGAATTCGGCAGTCTCCCAGTCACACAATCGGATCCACAATAGTTCCGTCCATGCAAACACGCATAGATCGGTTCACAGCCCTGGATCTCATCAGTATCGCCGTCGCTCACGCACCCCTCCGTGGGGTGGGCCCTACGGGTCCCGGCATCATGATGATCGGCATTCAGTCGGCGACACTTACGACCCAAGACCCGACGCAAGGGGCCGAATCGCTCAGCGAAGAGTCGACAGGGGTCGAGCCCACCGCGATGGCCGCGATATGGACCGTCCGAGTGGAAGCAGGGCCATCGTATCTGGCCCCGAGTGTTTTAGTCGAGCCATCCACTCGGCCGATATCTCGCCCAACTTCCGATTGGCTGCGGGAATCGGTAAATTCTTAGGAGAGTCCAAGCCAGAAACATGGCTAGACGACTACCGAGTGGCGGTCCAGATCGGAGGAGGAGACGACCATGTCGCTATGAAGCACCTCCCTCTGATGCTCGACGGTTCGGCCCGAGCTTGGCTGAACCAGTTGGCCCCCTCAAGCATTTACAGTTGGGTAGATCTAGCCCGAGTGTTCATCAGAACCTTCGAAGGAACGTGCAAGCGCCCTGCAGGTCTTGTGGAGCTTCAGCACTGTGTCCAGAAGCAGAATGAGCCCTTGCGCGACTTCATCCAGCGATGGACGGCTCTTTACCACACGGTGGAGAACGTCACCGAGCATCAAGCAGTCTGCGCCTTCAAGGCAGGCGTGCGGTACAGGGAGCTGTACTTGAAGTTTGGTCGAACCGGCGACATTTCCATGAGCAAGATGATGGAGATAGCAACTCGCTATGCAAATGGCGAAGAAGAGGACCGCATCCGGAACGGTAAACACAAGACAGTCGGCGATGCCGACGGAGGTAACACTCGAAAGAAGAAACCGAAGGTTCCGCCCACACCGCAAGCAGAAGCTGCAGCTGTAACCAGCACTAAATTCAAGGGCAAAGGGAAAGCGGAGTTCACCCCCAAGAAAAAACCTTTCAACAATCCCATCCTGGACCAGCCTTGTCCAATCCATACGAAGATGGATGAGGAAGGTAACCCCATATACGCAAAGCACACCACTCGGAAGTGCCGTCTCCTGATCCAGGGGTTCAGCGAAGGGCAGCCGAGAGAGCAGAATCCTGAACAGGATGAGGAGGACAAGGAGGATCCGTTCCCCCAAGTCCATGCAACCCTCATGATCTTCGCTGACGTCGAAAGCAAGAGTCGACTAAAGCTAGTGAACAGAGAAGTCAACATGGCCGTTCCGACTGCCCCCAAGTTTCTCAAATGGTCTCAGACTGCGATTACCTTCGATTAGTCGGATCACCCAACACATGTCCCCACCCCAGGAAGGCAGGCTCTAGTCGTCGACCCGGTGGTGGAAGGAGTCCGATTGCGCAAAGTCCTAATGGACGGCGGCAGCGGGTTGAATATTATGTACGCCAACACTCTCAAGGGGATGGGCATTCCGATGTCCAGACTCAGCGAGAGCAATATGCAGTTCCACGGAGTCGTCCCAGGGCGGAAGGCCAAATCACTCGGCCAGATCGCATTGGAGGTCATCTTCGGCTCCGACAAGAACTTTCGCAAGGAGAAGCTCGCGTTTGAGGTGGTGGACTTCCAGAGCGCTTACCATGCAATTCTTGGCCACCCGGCATATGTGAGTTCCATGGCACGACCGTGTTATGTGTACTTGAAGCTGAAAATGCCCGGTCCAAAAGGCGTTATCACCATCACCGGCAACCGCCAGCGAGCCGAAGAGTGTCTGCAAGAGGGGTCGAGGATCGCCGACCAGCAGATGGTTGTACTCGAGCTCGAAGAGTACAAGAAGACAGTCGACCCCGCTGACTTAATGCGCTCAAAGAAGCCAGCTTCTGAGTCCGCGTTCCAGTCGGCGGGAGAGACTAAGAAGGTCAGCATCCACCCGAAGGATGAGTCTGCCGCCCCGACGAACATCTCCACCACCCTGGATCCCAAATAGGAAGACGAGCTCACCCAATTCCTCCGTGAGAACTGGGACATCTTCGCATGGAAGCCATCTGACATGCCGGGTGTACCTAGGGAGTTGGCTGAGCACCGACTACATGTGGATCCAGCTGCTCGGGCCGTCCGAGAGCGCCTGCGCCGGTCCGCCGCGCACAAAAGAAAGGCAATCGGAGAAGAGGTGGCTAAGTTGCTAGCTGCCAGATTCATTCGCGAGGTTCACCACTCCGAGTGGCTCGCCAATGTAGTCATGGTGCCCAAGAAGGACAAGTCACTCCGAATGTGCATTGACTTCAAGCACCTCAATAAGGTCTGCCTGAAAGACCATTTTCCGCTGCCCCGCATAGATCAAATTGTCGATTCGACTGCGGGGTGCGAGCGTTTATCATTTCTTGATGCCTGCTCGGGTTATCATCAGATCCGTCTGTATGGTCCTGATGAGTTGAAAACAGCTTTCATCACCCCGTTTGGGTGCATCTGCTACATCACCATGCCTTTCGGTCTGAAGAATGCAGGAGCTACCTTTATGCGCATGATCCAAAAATGTCTCCTCGACCAGATCGGTCGCAATGTGGAGGCATACATGGATGATATCGTAGTCAAGTCCCGCAAAGGTTCCGACCTGCTGACTGACTTGGCAGAAACATTCGCCAACCTTCGTAGGTACGATATCAAGCTAAATCCTGCCAAGTGTTCATTCGGTGTTCCCAACGGAAAGTTACTCGGTTTCTTCGTTTCCGAACGAGGGATCGATGTTAACCCCGAAAAGATCGGGACCATCGTCCGAATGGAGAGGCCGGTCAGAATACACGATGTTCAACGACTCACAGGTTGTTTAGCAGCTTTGAGCAGGTTCATCAATCGACTCGGCGAAAAAGCACTTCCTCTGTACCGACTCATGAAGAAATCAGATACCTTCGAGTGGACAGACGAAGCCCAAGTCGCGTTCGACGACCTCAAAGTCCTACTTTCCACCCAGCCGGTTCTTACTGCTCCGCTCAGTAAAGAGCCCCTTCTTCTGTATATCGCGGCTACAAATCAAGTCGTCAGTACTGTTCTTACAGTCGAGCGAGAAGAAGAAGGCAAAGCATACAAAGTTCAGCGGCCAGTGTACTACGTCTCCGAGGTCCTGACCCCTTCCAAGCAGAGGTATCCCCATTATCAGAAGCTTATCTATGGGATCTATTTGACTGCGAAGAAGGTTGCCCATTATTTCCAAGACCACTCGGTATCTGTCGTTTCTGATTCTCCTTGGTCGGAAATTCTCCACAACCGAGACGCGTCAGGCCGAGTGGCAAAGTGGGCAATGGAGATGCTGTACTGTGACATCAAGTTCGAGGCCAAGAAAGCTATTAAGTCTCAAGCCCTGGCTGACTTTATAGCAGAATGGGTAGAACAACAGCAACCGACTCACATCTACTCGGCTCATTGGACAATGTTCTTCGATGGGTCTAAGATGTTGAATGGATCCGACGTTGGTGTTGTGATCATATCGCCAAAGGGTGACAAGCTCAAGTACGTGCTTCAGATACACTTTGATTCCTCTAACAATGAGGCAGAGTATGAAGCTCTTCTCTACGGATTGCGCATGGCCATCTCACTCGGCGTCCGTCGCCTGATGGTCTACGGCGATTCAGACTTGGTGGTCAACCAAGTGATGAAAGAGTGGGACGTAAGGAACCCACTATGACAACCTACTGCAATGCAGTCAGGAAGCTGGAGAAGAAGTTTGAAGGTCTAGAACTTCATCATGTTCCAAGAGTGAAGAACCAAGCGGCGGACGAGTTAGCGAAGCTCGGATCCACTCGGAGACCCGTCCCGAGTGATGTCTGCCTCGAGCACCTCCATCTTCCTTCAGTCAAAGAAGATCCCTTCAAGGAAGAGCCAGTACAACCCAAGAGCGCAACAGACCTGACTGAAGTCGATGTGCCTGCTATGGCTGATCTGGTCACAGAGATTCTGGTAATCATTCCCGATTGGACTGTGCCGATTATGGCATATATCCTAAGGCAAGAACTTCCAGAAGATGAAGTCCAAGCCCGACAAATAGTTCGCAGGTCGAAGGCGTTCACTGTCATTGACGGTCAATTGTATAAGGAGAGTGTTTCAGGCGTTCTCCAACGTTGCATTTCCCCAGAGGAAGGGCAGTTGATCCTAGAGGATATCCACTCGGGAACCTGCGGCCATCATGCTTCTTCAAGAGCAATCGTCGCCAAGGTGTTCAGGGCTGGATTCTTCTGGTTGCAGGCTAACGAAATGGCCAAAGCTATGGTCGATCGATGCGAAGGCTGTCAGTTCTACTCCAACAAGTCCCACAAGCCAACATCTGCAGTAAAGACAATCCCACTTGTGTGGCCGTTTGCAGTTTGGGGATTAGACACAGTCGGACCATTCAAGACAGGCCAAGGAGGCTACACACATCTGTTGGTGGCAGTCGACAAGTTTACAAAGTGGATAGAAGCCAAGCCCATCAAGAAACTCGACGCCTCCACAGCCGTGAAGTTTGTCAGAGACATCATCTCCAGATTCGGAGTGCCTCACAGCATAATCACGGACAATGGGACAAACTTCGACTCGGACATATTCAAAGGTTTCTGCGCGAGTCAAGGTATCCGAGTGGATTTTGCTTCCGTAGCACATCCGCAATCCAATGGACAAGCTGAGCGGGCAAATGGACTTATCCTTCAAGGTTTGAAGCCTCGACTCTTGCGAGAGATAGGACATGCTGCTGGTGCATGGGTAACCGAGTTACCTTCAGTACTTTGGGGCCTCCGCACCACTCCAAACAGATCAACAGGGCGATCGCCGTTCTTCCTCGTCTATGGAGCAGAAGCGGTCCTTCCGAGTGACCTGCTTCACAATGCCCCGCGAGTCGAAGTCTTCTCTGAAGCCGAAGCGGAGCAAGCAAGGCAAGATGGAGTCGGTCTTCTGGAGGAGGAACGCGAGATGGCACTCACTCGTTCGGCAATTTACCAGCAAGATCTGCGGCGCTTTCACGTACGACATGTCAGAAGCCGCACATTCCAGGCTGGCGATTTGGTGCTCCGAGTGGATCAGCAAAGACCACACAAGTTGGCTCCGGCCTGGGAAGGACCTTTCATCGTTTCCAAGGTACTGAACAACGGAGCATACAGACTCTACAATATTCAGAGGGAGACAGACGAGCCACGCGCATGGAACGGAGATCTCCTCAAGCGTTTTTATACGTGATCGTCGACTGAAGCAGTGTAACGAACAAGTTTGAAGAAATAATATATTCAGCGGATTCAATTTTGTGCAGATTCAGAGTTCTCACACACACACACACACAAAAAAAAACTTAGCTGCGATCCTGAATCGCCTAAGTAGTAACCTCCGTCGAGTGTGCACTATGCGTCACACTCGGGGACTTAGCTGCGATCCTGAATCGCCTAAGTATTAACTTCCTTCGAGTGTGCACTATACGTCACACTCGGGGACTTAGCTGCGATCCTGAATCGCCTAAGTATTAACTTCCTCCGAGTGTGCACTATACGTCACACTCGGGGACTTAGCTGCGATCCTGAATCGCCTAAGTATTAACTTCCTCCCAGTGTGCACTATACGTCACACTCGGGGACTTAGCTGCGATCCTGAATCGCCTAAGTATTAATTTCCTCGGAGTGTGCACTATACGTCGCACTCGGGGACTTAGCTGCGATCCTGGATCGCCTAAGTATTAATTTCCTCCGAGTGTGCACTATACGTCGCACTCGAGGACTTAGCTGCGATCCTGAATCGCCTAAGTATTAATTTCCTCCGAGTGTGCACTATACGTCGCACTCGGGGACTTAGCTGCGATCCTGAATCGCCTAAGTATTAATTTCCTCCGAGTGTGCACTATACGTCGCACTCGAGGACTTAGCTGCGATCCTGAATCGCCTAAGTATTAACTTCCTCCGAGTGTGCACTATACGTCACACTCGGGGACTTAGCTGCGATCCTGAATCGCCTAAGTATTAACTTCCTCCGAGTGTGCACTATACGTCATACTCCGGGACTTAGCTGCGATCCTGAATCGCCTAAGTATTAACTTCCTCCGAGTGTGCACTATACGTCACACTCGGGGACTTAGCTGCGATCCTGAATCGCCTAAGTATTAACTTCCTCCGAGTGTGCACTATACGTCACACTCGGGGACTTAGCTGCGATCCTGAATCGCCTAAGTATTAACTTCCTCCGAGGGTGCACTATACGTCACACTCGGGGACTTAGCTGCGATCCTGAGTCGCCTAAGTATTAACCTCCTCCGAGTGTGCACTATGCGTTGCACTCGGGGACTTAGACGTGACCAAGAATCACCTAAGTCTTAATCTTCTCCGAGTATGCACCAATTGTTGCACTCGACACAGCATTCAAACAAAAGAATAAATGTTTTCATTCCGACAACATAAGTTCAAAAATGATAGTTGACTCGGTGTAGATCAAGCTTACCTACACCAATTTAAAAGTACGACCGCCAACAGAAGTGGCCAGAGTATATTGCAGGTAAACACTCGGCATACCGAGGATAAAGTTCGCTCATGCGTCAGCTGGGCCAGCGTCAGGACTGGAGGGCTCCACAAAAGTGTCCAAGTCGATTCCATCTGCGATGCGGGTAGCAGTCTCAAGGAACGTCTCCATGAAGTCTTCGAATTGAAGCTTCTTCGTGTTGGCGACCGTCAATGCTTTCAACTTATCTTCCCGCACCTCCTTGCAATGGACTCGGACCAAAGACAGCGCAACGTCCGCACCACAACGTGCTGCCGATTTCTTCCAGGATTGCACTCGGGCCGGAATCTCATCCAGCCGCCCCAACAGACTCCCCATCTCGTGCCACGACTCGTCTTCCGGCCAAAGTTCTTTCTCAATGCGACCGAAGACTTCTCTCAATCGGTTGACGAAAGGACCCACTTTGCATACGCGGATATGCGCACGGAGCAGATCCCGGTTGGCGTCCTCGCTGAGTGGCACATTGTCCTTCATGGACCGCTCCACCGCCGCTGCTTCCGCTTCGGCATCAGTACAAAAATCTGCACCAAACGAACAAATATACAGTAAAAACCGAGTGTTGGTCACACGGTACAACCACTCGACAAAGCATAAGACTTACCTGCCAGACGAGACATCATCTGGACAGCCCAGTCGTTGACATACTTCTCCTGAGCTGTCCATCATTTGTTCCGAACAGCCATTTGATTGTGCAGTTCGGTCCTCTGTTTCTTCAGCCTTTCCACCTCCGCCACCAGCACCCTGTTTGCCTCCAGCGCCTCCTCCAAGGACTTCTCTCGTACTTCCAGTGCACTCTTCATGCCGGCCATGGCGACCGTTGCAGCTTCCAGTTCACCAGCGTACTAGTTCCTCTCCACCCTCAAGGCTTCATAAGCAGCCCCCATTTCACAAGTTTTCTGCATCAAGAAACAAAGAGTAATCAGCAAGTTTATCAGTTCACAGGCTAAGTTCTTAAGACCCCTGCCGACGCAAGCAGTCGACAGCGGTCTCGGGGACTACACCCAGTGGGTTCACTGAGAGTGACCCCACTGGCATGCACCTTCCACAGGTCCGCCCTGTTGAGATGCATGTTTTCCTACGTCTCAAAGGCTAATTCTACTCCACCTACGTGCAACTTACTCTCGGTGACTCTTCACGCAAGAGCGCTCCGACTGCAATAAGTACTCGCACTCGGAAATATTGTTTACGGACACAACCCAAAATAAGACCAAATATATAAAGACAACTATCGGTGCAAGCACTCGACAGAAGTCTCAGGGACTACACCCACTGGGTTCACTCGGAGTGAACCCATTGCAACAACAATACCACCCAGTGGGCTACAGAAGCAAAGTAAGCACTTACTAGACTACTTACTCGGATGTCGTCGCGCAGCTCCAAGCTCTGCTGGTACAAAGCCGCAACGGAGTCATAAGCCTTCTTGGCCTCCCCGGTCATCAGCTCCGCTTGGACCATGGCTCCCTTGGCCGCTCCCACCTGCTCCTCTGGGACACGCCGAATGCTGAATTCAACATTCGACAAACCGGGGATCGTGGGAAGATCCTGGGGCATCCCAAGATTCGCCCTAGTCAGTTCGTCGCCCACCGGCACTGGTTCGGTCGGTGGAGGCACTTCAGTCGACGGAGCGTCGGCGGCAGGGGCAGCAGCAGGAGGAGCAGCCTCAAGGACAGGCTCCACGACAGGCTCCGCGGCCGGTCGGTTCTCCCTTGCCCGTCTTCGTCCGGGTGAATCGCCCATGACAAGCCGAATAGCATGACGATTCAGAAAAAGACAAGGATAGTACAGTCTACAGGAATAAAACACCCGACTCTCCTACAACATACCCGGCTGGGACGAGACGACGTTGTCTGTGTCCATGGGGTCATCCTCTTGGCGGACCGGAGAGGTTGTAGAAGTGGTGACCCTGTCAAGTGAAGCCCATTCGACTTGTAAAGCGGGAGTTCACTCGGATAACATAAAAAGCCGAGAGTTGGATTCGCTTACGTGGATGTGACGGGGATGGCAACCCTCATGCGCGGTAGAGCCCTCCGAGGTTTGGGCCCACTCGGTTTGGGCGCCCTGGGAGATTGGCCTGCAGGCTCAGCGGGGGCGTCCCTGGACCTCTTCGTGCCTCGAGCACTCGGGACCGCCGGAGCGGTAGGTAGAGCACTCGACAACGCGGGGGGAGCCGAAGGGACGACAGGCTCATGTCGACGCTTACTCCGCTCTTCTGGCGGTGGGGGCGGCGAGTCGTGCTCTTATTCTTCTTCCTCCTCCTCGCTGTCTTCCTCCTCCGACTCCCTGTAGTCGGAGACATATTCAGCGCTCTCCACGCTCCCCTCCTGGCTACCTTCTTCCTCCTCCTCCTCCGGATTCCCATTCGAGACAGGGGAGGACCAGTTGGTCCATTCCTACATGAGATTCAGTCGGAAACATTAAGCATCACACGAGGATATAAATGAACGGCTGAAATCAAAACAGTTCGATATATTCGGCTGATGCTACTCACCTGATTCGGTGGCGGGTTGTCCGCACTGTAAGGCACCACTCGACGAGCTCCTTTAGGGTTCTCGCAAGGTCCCATGATTTGGAGCACTATCGAGGTCACCTTCTCCTCGAGTATGCCCACCGCGACGGTCCGAGTGGAATCCTCGGGCCCTGTGTAGAGCCACATAGCATGGTGGTGAGCTTGTAGAGGCTGGATCCGCCGACCGATGAAGACTTCCAGCAGGTCAATACCGGAGACCCCCCTTCTGACAACATCCACGAGTGCCTCGACCAAAGGCTGGATGTCGTTCTTCTCAGTTTTCGAGAGGGCGAGTTGCTTGGGCGAAGCAGGACGGTCTAGACTAAATGGAGGCAGCCCAGTCGACGCGTTTGGGTAGGCTATATCCTGGCAGTAGAACCACGTCGACTGCCAGTTCCTAACCGCCTCACTCAACTGCAGAGCAAGGTAGCTGCTTCGACTCTTCTTTTGGAACCCTAAACCCCCACAGAGCTGGAGGAGATGCGTCTTGTCATCCGATTGACTAAGACGTTTTATTGTTTGAGAGCGGGCGGAGAAGATGTATTTGAATAAACCCCAATGGGGAGGACAACCAATAAAGCATTCGCATAAAACGATGAAGGCAGAAAGGTGGACGATGGCATTCGGAGGGAAATGATGGAGTTGTGCACCAAAATGATTCATGATACCCTTGAAGAAAGGGTGGGGGGCAGAGAGAAACCTCGGTGAACGTGGCTAAGGAGCAAGACGCGCTCCCCCTCCCGTGGCGCTCGCTCAACCTCGTCGTCCGCCGGCAACCTCCAAGACTTATGCACGAGCTGTCCGTGCTCTACCAGCTCCAGCAGGTCCCCCTCCGTCACTGTGGAGGGGAGAAAGTCTCCCTGGATCCATCCCGCGGGCAATGGCCGCTGCCGCCGCTGAGCAGCCGCCGCCTTGCCCTTCTTCTTCCTTGCCTCCATCTTGCTGGTTTGGCCCTTGGTCATGGCGGCGATGGCGAGCTTTCGAGAAGGATGGGAAGGGAAAGGTGTATGAGCGCAAGAGGTGGCGAGGAAGACAGAGCAAGCAAGAGCAGAGGATTCGGCGAGCGTAACCGAAGGGTCTCGCCGGCTAGAGTTAAATAGAACACCGACTGGGTCGCTGGCGAGCGGGCCCGAAATCTTATCTGCCCAACCAGCCGCGGTGATATCGGCGGAAGAGTTGAAGGCGCGAGGATCGAGGAGTCAGGCGCTACTCGAGCGCGCTGACGTCGCCCCCGCTAAGCGCGCGGAACCCGAAATTTGAGATCCCGGAAAATCCGCCGCTGTCAGTTGACCGGTCGTGTCAAAAGATGCCGCGAAGGCACTCGGTTCCCGATAGTCCGTTCCGCAAAACACATTCAGTCGGATCATTGGCCAGGAGAGATAGAATGGATAGAGGCAAGCAACACCCAAGCCGAACCTAGTCCAGTCGGATCTGAGCATCGAGCACTGCTTTGACGTTTCAACCCCAATCCATTCGGGGACTAATGATGGGGTCATAGTCCTAGGGTAGGGTCATAGGCCTGTCCTACAGGTCCTACCCAAGGACTACCCCACGCAAGAGACAGGACCTTAAGTATGCCCGACTGTATTAAGGTGCCCCCATCATCCAGTCGGTAACGGGCCCAGAATCATCCAGTCGGAGACTAAGACTCGGAGGACACCGGACCTACCGACTGGATACACTCGGTGCGTCATAACCTCCCTCGAGGGAAACTGCCGTACGTTTTCGGGTGCACTAACTAGCATTTATAGCATACGTTACCTGTAACGCATGCATTCAATCGCCACTACTCCACCCTTGAATCAGAACCGTTGTGGAGGGCAGCGCACTCTATATAAGCCGCCCTCCCCCACTGGTAAAAGGGTTAGAAAAACATTGTACTCCATATTACACTCGGTAACAAGCTCCAAGGGCACTGAGACGTAGGGCTATTACCTGCACCGTAGAGGGGCCTGAACTCATACAACCTCGCCGTAGCTAGGACTCTGCCCATCTCATTCATACCCTACACATCTACTGTCAGGCTTATACCCACGACAAACGGTGAAGAGCATCATGGAATTGGCGATGAAGGAAGGTTGGTGACGACGATGGCGACGATCTCCCCTCTCCGGAGCCCAGAACGGACTCCAGATTTGCCCTCCAGAGGAAGAACAGGAGGTGGCTGCGCCTCCGTATCGTAAAACGCGATGAACTCTTCTTCTTCATTTTTTTTTCCGGACGAAAGGGACTAAATAGACCTGAGATTGGAGGCGGTGGAGCAACATGGGCCCCACAAGCCTGCCAGGCGC
Organism: Hordeum vulgare subsp. vulgare; assembly: GCF_904849725.1. Taxonomy (NCBI): domain Eukaryota; kingdom Viridiplantae; phylum Streptophyta; class Magnoliopsida; order Poales; family Poaceae; genus Hordeum; species Hordeum vulgare. The sequence continues at coordinate 369,209,040 of NC_058523.1, forward strand.
GGCCAGGGGTGGGCCCGCACCTGGTGGGCTTGTGGGATCCACGCTCCACTTCCTCCGTTGATTCTTGCGCCAGTATTTTTTATATATTCCACAAAAATTCTCCGTAAATTTCCAGGTCATTCCGAGAACTTTTATATCTATGCAAAAACAACAGCATGGCAATTATGCTGAAAACAGCGTTAGTCCGGGTTAGTTCCATTCAAATCATGCAAATTAGAGTCCAAAACAAGGGCAAAAGAGTTTGGAAAAGTAGATACGATGGAGACGTATCAACTCCCCCAAGCTTAAAACCTTGCCTGTCCTCAAGCAATTCATTTTGACAAACTGAAAGAAACAAAAGAAAAACTTTTACGAACTCTGTTTGATCTTGTTGTTGCAACTATCTCTAACTCATATCCAGAATTTCAGCAAGATCACAAGCTAACCACATAAGCAAATGACAACTAGGTCCCACAGTAAACTCATATCAATGGCATAATCAACTAGCAAGCAATAATAATAGGTTTCAAACGTCAACACTTCACTCAAAACAATCATGAAGCAGTACGAATAGATGGTATCCCGCTAGCTCTTTCTGAGATGCAAAACATAAATGCAGAGCACCTTCAAAGACCAAGGGCTGACTAAACATTGTAATTCATGGCTAAGAAGATCCAGTCACAGTCATAGTCAATCACAGTTAAAAGCAAAGCATAAAAATGACAGAGGTGCTCTCTAATTGGTGCTTTTATAAGAAGAGGATGACTCAACAGGAACATAAATAGACACGCCCTTTGCAGAGGGAAGCATTGATTTGCAGAGGTGCCAGAGCTCAAGCTTTGAAAATAGAGATAATAATTTTGGGTGGCATGCTTTCATTGTCAACGCAATGACTAAGAGTTCTCACCATCTTCCACTCTACACATGCTATAGGCGGTTCCCAAACAGAAAAGTAAAGTTTTGACTCCCCCACCACCGATCATTCACACTCCACGACTAGCCGAATACTCGGGTGTCGTCCATACCAACATCAATCCAGGGGGAGTTTTGTTTGCAATTATCTTTTCGATTTGAGCATGGAACTGGGCATTCCAACTACCGGCCCCTTTCTCGTGAATGATAGTGAATAAACACATATCGAGGATAACACGCCTAGCATGGAAGATACTGATAGCCCCTTGTCACCACATGAGCGGTTCGGGCATGCAAAACAGATTATTTCTAGAAGATTTAGAGAGTGGCACATGCAAATTTACTTGGAATGGCAGGTAGATACCGCATATAGGTATGGTGGACTCATATGGAACAACTTTGGGTTTATGGAAGTGGATGCACAAGTAGTATTCCCGCTTTGTACAAGTGAAGGCTAGCAAAAGACTAGGAAGCGACCAACTAGAGAGCGACAACAGTCATCAAAATGCATTGAGATTAACCAACATTGAGTGCAAGAATGAGTAGGACATAAATCACCATGAACATGAATATCATAGAGGCTATGTTGATTCGTTTCAACTACATGCGTGAACATGCGCCAAGTCAAGCCACTTGAATCATTCAAAGGAGGATACCATCCTATCATACTACATCATAGTCATCTCAAAATTCATGTTGGCATCCAAGACAAACCATTATAAGCTCCTAGCTAATTAAGCATGGCATCAGAAACTATGATCTCTAAGTTGTCATTGCAAACATGTTTCTCTCACAACAAAGCTGAATCAGGAACGATGAGCTAGTCATATTTACAAAAACAAAATAGATCGAGTTCATACCAGCTTTTTTAGGCTCAGTCACTTCATCATATCTCGTCATTATTGCCTTTAACTTGCACGACCGAACGATGTGAACAATAATAAGAGTGCTCGTGCATTGGACTAAGCTGGAATCTGCAAGCAAACACAAAGGAGATGACAAAGTAATATGGCTCTTTGACAGATAAACAGATATGCATGCAAGAGCCAATAAACATTGTAACCATGGTCTTCTACCTTGACCCAAAAAAAACTATTTACACGGGAAATCTCCCAACAAGCAAAAGAAGAACAAGAAAATCTTTTTGTGTTTTTCTCAAACTAGACAAACACACGAGAAGAAAACGAGAGAAAGAAATAAACTAGCATGGATGATACAGTGGCAAAGTGTGAACACCGACTAATAAAGTGAAAGTGTAAGCAAGAATATAAAGTCGGTGAGAAACACGTACTCTCCCAAGCTTAGGCTTTTAGCCTAAGTTGGTCTACTCCCATGGAGGGAAATAACGAGCTCCGGGGTACTCCAAAGTGTACTGAGGGTGCCACTACTGTGTGAGCTCCTCTGGCTCCCACTGGTTATGTAATATCTCTGTTTTACCTGAAAGTCAAAGAAGGCACGAGCAGGAAGGGTAATATGGAAAACACGCTGTCGGTTAAATATTAAACGGTATAGGAGGGATTCATCATACCTCTCAAGGAAATGATAGCGTGTCAAAGCGGAGCGATCAAGGAAAGTTGTATGGAGCGGGGGATCTCCTTCGCGGATGGGTACTCCAAGAAAATTTGCTATGCGAGTGGCATAGATCCCACCAAAGAAATCCCCTTCATTAGCATTATTATTCAGCCTCCTTGCTATTATAGCTCCCATGTTGAAACTTCTATCACCCGTAACTGCGCTCTTAAGAATACTAAGGTCGGGTGCGCAGTGGTGAAAATGCTCAATCTTGCCATTAATGCATCTGCCTATGAAGAGGGCAAAGTAATGCAAGGCAGGAAAATGAATGCTCCCCATGGTAGCTTGTGTAATATCTCTAGTTTCTCTGACAGTTATACCAGAGAAAAAAATCTCTAACCAAAGATTTAGGAGGATCATTGAGACTACCCCAAATAGGTATCTTGCAAATTCTATTGAAATCCTCTAAATCCATGGTATACAATTTCTCATAGAGATCAAACAGTACGGATGTGTCACGGCCAGCTGAGAATTTGAATCTACAAACAAAAGAGGCAGTGAGAGTAACATACTGTTCACATGTATCGGAGATGAATTCTTCGAGTCCGACGTTGTGAACAAGTGTATCAAACTCGTCTTTGAAACCTGCCTCAATCATGAATTCATCAGAAGGCCATTCACATGCTTGTACTTGTGCGTTCCTTGGTTGGTAAGGATCGGGCTCTCGAATCGCGAGACGGGGACCTCTCTTGCTTGAGGAACTACCATGATAGTTTCTCCTGGACATCTTCCTTTTCTGAAATTTTCAGTGACTCTGAGGAAAAGAGAACAAGGCTCAACGAAACTCATAGAAACTACTCCAACAAGTTCCTAGAGGCCATATTACGCGTCAAAACTACTTGGGACCAGCTAAAATTAGCATGCAAAGCTCAAGAACAGGGTCACCAAGGCAGCAAAAATACGCAAAGTATAAGGCACTAGAGCAAAAACTAATTGGACCAATGGAGGAGTCACTTACCAAGGAGTAATTTCCCCAAAACAGTTCAGTAAATGGGGCTTTGCACAAGGAGATCAAAAATCCCAGCAAGAAGAGCAAGAACACAGATTTGAGCTGCGAAACGATTTTTTCTGGAGGTAGGAGAAGCAGATGGGAGCTAGAATGAGTGGAGGGGGTGCACGTGGGCGCCACAAACCTGGTAGGCGCGACCAGGTGGGGTGTCCGCGCCTCCAAGGCTTGTGGCCCACTGGTGCAGCCCCCTGACTAGCTCTTTGTCTCAGTAGTTTTCAAAAATTCCAGAAAAAATCATACTTGATTTTCAGGACGTTCGGAGAACTTTTATTTTCGGGGTACTTTTCTACGGGATGCTAAAACAAGAAAACAGGGAAAACTAAACTAAACCTATCATTTTTCTTCTAAGCAACCGAAGGTAAAAGCTTGGAACAAAGGTTTGTGACTCCTTGATTCATCCATCTCATGGTCATAGAAAGAAATCCGTCAATGAGGTTGATCAAGTCTCCTTGACAAACTTTTTCGAATCGCAAAAGGAAACGGAGAATTTCCGAATAGTCACTAGGTTACCTCAATGGGGATGTGAATATCCCCAACAAGCAAATCATACTTCATCTTAACAGTAGGTATAGGGCATTCAAATATCCCAATAAGAATTGATGAAGTTTTTTTCAATAGGATTGATGCAATGTACTCGATATAGTTTCTTCGGAAAGTGCACCGTATGCTCATTACCGTTGACATGGAAAGTGACATTGCCTTTGTTGCAATCTATGACGGCCCCTGCAGTGTTTAAAAAGGGTCTTCCAAGGATGACCGCCATGGCATCGTCCTCGGGAATATCCAGGATAACAAAGTCCGTCAAGATAGTAATGTTAGCAACCACAACAGGCACATCCTCGCAAATGCCGATAGGGAAATCAGTTGATTTGTCGGCCATTTGCAGAGAGATTTCAGTGGGTGTCAGCTTATCCAGTTCAAGTCTACGATAAAGAGAGAGAGGCATAACACTTACACCGGCTCCAAGGTCGCATAAAGCAGTTGTAATGTAGTTTCCTTTAATGGAGCAAGGTATAGTGGGCACTCCGGGATCACCTAGTTTCTTAGGAGTTCCACCCTTGAAGGTATAATTAGCGAGCATGGTGGAAATCTCAACCTCATGTATCGTCCTCTTATTAGTAACAATATCCTTCATGTACTTAGCATACAGAGACATTTTGAGCATATCTGTCAAAACGCATTTGCAGAAAGACAGTTCTAATCATTTCAACAAACCTCTCAAAATCCTCATCATCCTTTTTCTTGGATGGTTTGGGAGGAAAGGGCATGGGTTTCTGAACCCATGGTTCCCTTTCTTTACCATGCTTCCTAGCAGCAAAGTCATTCTTATCGAATGTCTTATTCTTAGGCTGTGGGTTATCAAGATCAATAGGTTCAATCTCCACATCCTTATCATTGCTAGGTTGAGCATCAACATGAACGTCACTATCGATATTATCATTAGGCTCATGTTCATCACCAGATTGTGTTTCGACATCAGAGACAGAGACATCGTTTGGACTCTCAGGTGTAGCAGCAACAGGGTTGCTAGCATGCAAGTTCCTATCATCTTTCTTCTTCTTTCTAGGATGACTAGGTGCATCGGTGCTAACTCCTTGATAATCTTGTTCAATTCTCTTAGGATGACCTTCAGGATACAAAGGTTCCTGGGTCATTCTACCGCCTCTAGTGACGACTCTGACAAAATTGTCATTCAACTCATTGATCAAGTCATTCTGAGACTTAAGTACTTGTTCTACTTGAGTAGTAACCATAGAGGCATGTTTACTCAAGAGCTTAAGATCATTGAGGTTTCTGTCCACACAAGCCCTTAATTGACTAAGCATACTAGCATTATGTTCCAATTGTCTGCTAACATAATCATTGAAACTTTGTTGTTTGGCAACAAAGTTATCAAATTCATCCAGGCATAAGCTAGCAGGTTTATCAAAAGGAATATCACTCTCATTGAATCTACGTAGAGAATTTACTTCTACTACCTGTATCGGGTTATCAAGACCATGGGTCTCTTCAATAGGTGGTAGATTTTTGACATCTTCAGATTTAATGCCTTTCTCTTTCATAGATTTCTTAGCTTCTTGCATATCTTCGGGACTGGGGAATAGAATACCTCTTTTCTTCGGAGTTGGCTTTGGAGGTGGTTCGGGAATAGCCCAAGCATTCTCATTGCACAAGATGTTATTCAATAGGATCTTAGCTTGTTCTATAGTTCGTTCCCTAAAAACACAACTCGCACAACTATCTAGGTGGTCCTTAGAAGCATCGGTTAGTCCATTATAGAAGATATCAAGTATTTCATTCTTCTCAAGAGGGTGATCAGGCAAAGCATTCAGTAGCTGGATGAGCCTCCCCCAAGCTTGTGGGAGACTCTCTTGTTCAACTTGCACAAATTTGTACATTTCCTGCAAGGCAGCTTGCTTCTTATGGGCAGGGAAATATTTCTCAGAGAAGTAGTAGATCATATCCTGGGGGCTACACACACAACCAGTAGCAAGAGAAGTGAACCAGGTCTTAGCATCATCCTTTAGCGAGAATGGAAACAACTTTAGGATATAGTACTGGTGGATCTTTTCCTCACTTGTGAATAGGGTGGCTATATCGTGCAGTTTGGTAAGATGGGCTACAACTGTTTCAGACTCATAACCGTGAAAAGGATCAGATTCGACCAGAGTGATTAACTCAGGGTCGACAGAGAATTCATAATCCTTATCGGTCACAAAGATAGGCGAAGTAGCAAACTTCGGGTCGTATTTCATCCTAGCGTTCAGAGATTTTTCTTTCCACTTGAGCAGTAATTTCTCAACATCATAACTATCCTTACAAGCAAGAAAGTCCTCAGCTATCTCTCCCTCCATAACATAACCCTCAGGCATATCAGGTAATTCACATCTAGGAGAGCTAGTTCTAACAGGCAAAATAGCAGGTTCTACTTCACTAGTATCAGCAGTTTCAGAAGTATCATCACATCTAGCAGCAACTCTAGCAATTTGTGCATCAAGGAATGTACCTAGTGGCAAAGCAGTATCAAGCATAGCATCATCATAAGCATCATGGGCAACAGAAGTAGCATCATCAAGCACATGCGACATATCAAGATTTCTAGCAGAAGGTGGTGTCACAAACTTACTCATAACTGAAGGTGAATCAAGTGCACAGCTAGATGGCAGTTCCTTACCTGTCCTCGTAGTTGAGGGCAAGACTTTAGTTCTTGGATCTTTCGGATTCCTCATAGTGATCAGCAGACGTAAATCCCAAGTGACCCAGAGAATATAGTTGTGCCTCCCCGGCAACGGCGCCAGAAAATAGTCTTGATAACCCACAAGTATAGGGGATCGCAACAGTTTTCGAGGGTAGAGTATTCAACCCAAATTTATTGATTCGACTCAAGGGGAAGCCAAAGAATATTCTCAAGTATTAGCAATTGAGTTGTCAATTCAACCACACCTGAAAGATTTAGTATCTACATCAAAGTATCAGTAGCAAGGTAGTATGATAGCAGCAGTAGCAACAGTAACCAGTAGCAGCAAAGTGACAGCGGTAGCAGCAAAGTAACAGCAGTAGCAACAGAGTAACAGTAGCAGCAGTGACAACAGTAGCGACAAAGTAACATAGCAAGGACCAGTAGGAAAAGGTCGTAGGCAAAGGATCGGTGATGGATAATTATGCCGCATGCTATTCATCATGCAACAGTTATAACACGGAGAGATATGTAACTAGCTCCAGTTCATCAATGTAATGTAGGCATGTATTCCGTATGTAGTCATACGTGCTTAGGGAAAAGAACTTGCATGACATCTATTGTCCATCCCTCCCGTGGTAGCGGGGTCCTAATGGAAACTACGGGATATTAAGGTTCTCCTTTTAATAAAGAACCGGACCAACGCATTAACACTTGGTGAATACATGAACTCCTCATACTACGGTCATCTCCGGGAGTGGTTCTGGCTATTGTCACTCCGGGGTTGCCGGGTCATAACACATAGTAGGTGACTACAACTTGCAAGATAGGATCAAGAACACACATATATTGGCGACAACATAATAGGTTCAGATCTAAAATCATGGCACTCGGGCCCTAGTGACAAGCATTAAGCATGGCAAAGTAGTAGCAACATCAATATCAGAACATAGTGGATACTAGGGATCAATCCCCGTCAAAACTAACTCGATTACATGATAGATCTCATCCAACCCATCACCGTCCAGCAAGCCTATGATGAGATTACTCACGAACGGTGAAGAGAATCATGGAATTGGCGATGAAGGAAGGTTGGTGATGACGATGGCGATGATCTCCCCTCTCCGGAGCCCAGAACGGACTCCAGATCTGCCCTCCAGAGGAAGAACAGGAGGAGGCGGCGCCTCCATATCGTAAAATGCGATGAACTCTTCTTCTTGATTTTTTTCCGAACGAAAGGGACTAAATAGACCTGATATTGGAGGCGGTGGAGCAACGTGGGCCCCACAAGCCTGACAGGCGTGACCAGGGGGGCCCGCGCCTGGTGGGCTTGTGGGCTCCATGATCCACTTCCTCCGTTGATTCTTGCGCCAGTATTATTTATATATTCCACAAAAATTCTCCGTAAATATCCAGGTCATTCCCAAAACTTTTATTTCTGCACAAAAAGAACACCATGGCAATTCTGCTGAAAACAGCGTTAGTCCGGGTTAGTTCCATTCAAATCATGCAAATTAGAGTCCAAAACAAGGGCAAAAGAGTTTGGAAAATTAGATATGATGGAGACGTATCAGGTCACAGTACACACAGATGGAATCTGAGAAGAACAAACTGAAGCTGGAGTGTGATGCGATGAAAAAGGTGCTGGAGGACAAGTATCTAGTCCTTGCCAAGCTGAAGGAGAAGTCCAAAGCTGATGAACTGAAGCTTGCGGACTTTGATAAGTTGATGGCAGAAAATGAGAAGATGAAGAAAGAAAGAGACGAATGGGCGAAGAGGCTTAACTCCATGGCACAAAGGGGAAATGCCCTAGAAAGTTTGTAAAATATTTCCTGGCGAAGATGCTTCAGCCTCTCATTGGTATGTTCTCTTTGTCGAGTGGGTCTAAGCATTATTCGTCACCTAACATGCAGCTGATATTTCATTTTTCTTCTTCTACAGAATTTTGTCCTGATTTCGAAAAAGAGACCGTCGAGGTGGAGCCATACTTGGATCCCATCAAGTTTCTGTTGGGGAACGTCGCATGGGAAACAAAAAATTTCCTACGCGCACGAAGTCCCATCATGGTGATGTCCATCTACGAGAGGGGATTTCTGATCTACGTACCCTTGTAGATCGCACAGCAGAAGCGTTAGTGAACGCGGTTGATGTAGTGGAACGTCCTCACGTCCCTCGATCCGCCCCGCGAACCGTCCCACGAACCGTCCCGCGATCCGTCCCACGATCTAGTGCCGAACGAACGGCACCTCCGCGTTCAGCACACGTACAGCTCGACGATGATCTTGGCCTTCTTGATCCAGCAAGAGAGACGGAGAGGTAGATGAGTTCTCCGGCAGCATGACGGCGCTCCGGAGGTTGGTGGTGATCTACTCTCAGCAGGGCTCCGCCCGAGCTCCGCAGAAACGCGATCTAGAGGTAAAACCGTGGAGGTATGTGGTCGGGCTGCCGTGGCAAAAGTTGTCTCAAATCAGCCCTAATTGCTCCATATATATAGGAGGATGGAGGGGAGGCTTGCCTTGAGGCTCAAGGAGCCCCAAGGGCTGCGCCACCAAGGGAGGAGGAGTCCTCCTCCAATCCTAGTCCAACTAGGATTGGAAAGTGGAGTCCTTCTCTCCTTTCCCACCACTCTTTTTTTTCTTTTCTCTTTGATTTTCTATCCTTGGCGCATAGGGCCTTCTTGGGCTGTCCCACCAGCCCACCAAGGGCTGGTGCGCCACCCCCAAGGCCTATGGGCTTCCCCGGGGTGGGTTGCCCCCCCCCCCCCCCCGGTGAACACCCGGAACCCATTCGTCATTCCCGGTACATTCCCGGTAACTCCGAAAACCTTTCGGTAATCAAATGAGGTCATCCTATATATCAATCTTCATTTCCGGACCATTCCGGAAACCCTCGTGACGTTCGTGATCTCATCCGGGACTCCGAACAACATTCGGTAACCAACCATATAACTCAAATACGCATAAAACAACGTCAAACCTTAAGTGTGCAGACCCTGCGGGTTCGAGAACTATGTAGACATGACCCGAGAGACTCCTCGGTCAATATCCAATAGCGGGACCTGGATGCCCATATTGGATCCTACATATTCTACGAAGATCTTATCGTTTGAACCTCAGTGCCAAGGATTCATATAATCCCGTATGTCATTCCCTTTGTCCTTCGGTATGTTACTTGCCCGAGATTCGATCGTCAGTATCCGCATACCTATTTCAATCTCGTTTACCGGCAAGTCTCTTTACTCGTTCCGTAATACAAGATCCCGCAACTTACACTAAGTCACATTGCTTGCAAGGCTTGTGTGTGATGTTGTATTACCGAGTGGGCCCCGAGATACCTCTCCGTCACACGGAGTGACAGATCCCAGTCTCGATCCATACTAACTCAACGTACACCTTCGGAGATACCTCTAGAGCATCTTTATATTCACCCAGTTACGTTGCGACGTTTGATACACACAAAGCATTCCTCCGGTGTCAGTGAGTTATATGATCTCATGGTCATAGGAACAAATACTTGACACGCAGAAAACAGTAGCAACAAAATGACACGATCAACATGCTACGTCTATTAGTTTGGGTCTAGTCCATCACATGATTCTCCTAATGATGTGATCCCGTTATCAAGTAACAACACTTGCCTATGGCCAGGAAACCTTGACCATCTTTGATCAACGAGCTAGTCAACTAGAGGCTTACTAGGGACAGTGTTTTGTCTATGTATCCACACAAGTATTGTGTTTCCAATCAATACAATTATAGCATGGATAATAAACGATTATCATGAACTAAGAAATATAATAATAACTATTTTATTATTGCCTCTAGGGCATATTTCCAACAGTTTCATGTTCCCGATGACTTGGCCGTGAGTATGTATCGTCTCAACTGCCGCCTCGTGAAAGTCCAAGGATACTTCACTCGACTGTGAGTTGTTGTGGGAATAATCGTCAAAGAGTTATGGCCTGAAGATACGTTCTTCGTCGATCTGGATGCTGTGATGGAGCACCTGGGTCGGGTTCCTGAGAGAGTCCAAGCGTGGAAGAAATCAGTCGCTCGGTGTGGGGCTGATGTTACTCTTTCTCTCGTCAGGGTCCACTGTAAGGAGGCGAGGGAGGAAAAACTGAAGATGCTCCAGGTAGCAAATTCCAAGAAGCTCCTGTTCGAAGATTTTATGGAGACTTACATCAGTGCCGCAACTCGCATCGCTGATGGAATTGATCTCGATACCTTTGTCGCGCCACAAAGTCCCGGAGGTCCTTGACGAGAAAAACTGTTGTCATTCTTAAAAACTTTAAATTTGCCTCGGTATGCCGAGTGGTCGATGCATCGCTTAAACTTCGTTCGGGTGTTGATCCCGAGTACTTTATGGCTGCACGGATAACTTTGATCCGTGTTGAACTCTTTTGAATTTATCTGCTTTTGATATTTGCAAGATTTTCTTTGTTTCCTCTGAGTGAATAGATTGCTATTCATTTGGAACAAAGTTGTTCACTTATGTGAATCGTGACCAGCTAAGACCCCGAGTGTAAGAATTTCACTTCACTCGGAGTATGTTTCGTACGTAGGCGAATACTGGTTCGCAGCTAAGCGTCCGAGTGGATAGTTTTTATCCACTCGGAAAAGTTTGTTAACTTAGGTGAATCATGTTCACAGCTAAACCCCCGAGTGTGAGGATCGCTCTCCACTCGGAGTATGTTTCGTACTTAGGCGAAGACTGGTTCGCAGCTAAGCATCCGAGTGGATAGTTTTTATCCACTCTCAAAAGTTTGTTAACTTAGGTGAATCTTGTTCGCAGCTGAGCCCCCGAGTGTGAGGATCGCTCTCCGCTCAGAGAACATTTTGTACTTAGGCGAAGATTGGTTCGTAGCTAAGCGTCCGAGTGGATAAAAAAGTTTGTTAACTTAGGCGAATCTTGTTCGCAGCTAAGCCCCCGAGTGTGAGGATCGCTCTCCACTCGGAGTATGTTTCGTACTTAGGCGAAGACTGGTTCGCAGCTAAGCGTCCGAGTGGATAGTTTTTATCCACTCGGAAAAGTTTGTTAACGTAGGCGAATCTTGTTCGCAGCTAAGCCCCTAAGAGTGAGGATCGCTCTCCACTTGGAGTACATTTTGTACTTAGGCGAAGACTGGTTCGCAGCTAAGCGTCCGAGTGGATAGTTTTTATCCACTCGGAAAAGTTTGTTAACTTAGGTGTATCTTCTTCGCACCTAAGCCCGTGAGTGTGAGGGTCTCTCTCCACTCGGAGTATGTTTATACTTAGGCGAAGACTGGTCCACAGCTAAGCGTCTGAGTGGATAGTTTTTATCCACTCGGAAGAGTTTATTAACTTCAGCGAATCTTGTTTGTAGCTAAGCCCCCGAGTGTGACGATCGCTCTCCACTCGGAGTACATTTTGTACTTAGGCGAAGACTGGTCCGCAGCTAAGCGTCCAAGTGGATAGCTTTTATCCACTCAGAAGAGTTTGTTTAACTTAGGTGAATCTTGTTCGCAGCTAAGCCCCCGAGTGTGAGGATCACTCTCCACTCAAAGTACATTTTTTGGGCATGTGGCCACTCGACCGGAATCGACTAAAACTGAAGAAGCTATGGCATGGACAAGCAACTTTATTCAACAAACTTTTTCTGTTACATTGAATAAACTGGTAATTAAGCATAAAAATGCTTCAGTAGATCCGCATTCCATGCATGCGGTTCGTCTGTCCTCTTCTCAAGATTGTAGAGTCGGTAAGCTCCATTGTTTAACACCTTTGTAATGATGAAGGGCCCTTCCCAAGAACGAGCTAAGTTATGAGGCCGTTGCTGATCCACACTAGATCTCCTTCATGGAATGCCCGACTCCTTACATGCCTTGAATGAAAATGCCGCAAGTCCTCTTGATAAACCGTGGATCGAACCAGCGCCATCTCGCGTTCCTCCTCCAGAAGATCTAGTCCATCTTGACGTGCTTGTTCGGCTTTAGCTTCTGAATATAAATCCACTCAGGAGGAACTATGAATCAAGTCACTCGGTAGAACAGCTTCGGCTCCATAGACCAAGAAGAAAGGAGTTCGCCCTGTCGACCGGTTCGGTGTTGTCCTGAAACCCCAGAGGACAGAGGGTAGATGAGTCACCCAAGCACCTGCGGCATACTCAAGGTCTCGCATGAATCGAGGCTTTAATCCTTGCAAGATCAGACCATTTGCTCGCTCTGCTTGACCGTTGGTTTGCGGATGAGAAACGGATGCATAATCCACTCGGGTCCCTTGGTTGGTGCAGAAACATCCGAATTTGTCTGAGTTGAAATTTGACCCATTGTCTGTGATGATGCTATGCGGGACTCCATACCGGAATGTAATTTCCTTCACAAACTTGATGGTTGTGCGGGCATCCAGCTTCTTGATCGGCTTGGCTTCAATCCATTTGGTGAACTTGTCGACTGCGACGAGCAAGTGTGTGAAACCACTCTGGCCTGTCTGGAAAGGTCAGACCATGTCCAAACCCCAAACGGCAAACGGCCAAATGAGAGGAACGTCTTCAGGGCTGATGCGGGTTTGTGAGACAAGTTGGAGTAGAACTAACAGCCCTCACAACGGTCGTCGAGGTCGTTGGCCATTTCATTAGCACGACGCCAGAAGAATCCAGATCGGTATGCTTTGGCAATAATGGTCCGAGAGGACGCATGATTACCACAGGTCCCCGGGTGGATTTCTTCCAGAATCAGTTGGCCCTCCTCAGGGGAGATACATCGTTGAGCTACACCGGTCACACTTTCTCTATAAAGTTGATCACCCATTACTGTGAAGGCCTTTGACCTACGGACAATCTGTCGGGCTTCATCTTCGTCTTCTGGCAACTCTCGTCTTAAAATGTACATAATATATGGTATTGTCGAGTCGGGAGTAATCACCAAAACTTCCATGATAAGGTCAATGACTGCTGGAACATCGACTTCATTCGGATGAGAAGTACTTGTTGGCTGTGGGGGCTCTTTAGTGAAGGGATCCTCTTGCACACACGGAGTGCTCAAAAGTTCCAAACACACATTGCTAGGTATAGGTTTCCGAGTAGATCCTATCTTAGCCAATTCATGAGCTTCCTGGTTCTTCAATCGGGGAACATGATGGAGTTCTAAGCCTTCAAACTTCTTCTCCAACTGTCTCACTATATTACAATAACCTCTCATGGCAGGGTTCCAGACGTCCCACTCCTTCATGACCTGATTGACCACCAGGTCTGAGTCGCCATAGACTATCAGGCGCCAGATGCCGAGTGAGATGGCCATACGCAACCCGTAAAGGAGAGCTTCATACTCAGCCTCATTGTTGGATGAATCAAAGTGGATTTATGGACATAATTAAGCTTGTCGCCTTTTGGAGACACCAATAGCACACGAGCACGAGACCCATTTAATAATTTGGATCCATCAAAGAACAAAGTCCAATGCGCTGAGTGAATATGTGCATGCTGTTGTTGTTCCACCCACTCGGCCATCAAATCAGCCAAGGCCTAAGATTTGATGGCTTTCTTTGCTTCAAACTTGATATCCAAATACAAAAACTCCATAGCCCATTTGGCCACTCGGCCCATTGCATCCCGATTGTGAACGATCTCTGATAGGGGAGCATCACTGACGACCGCTATGGAGTGATCTTGAAAGTAATGTGCCACTTTCTTTGTTGTCAAATATATTCCTTAAAGAAGCTTCTGATAATGGGGATACCTTTGCTTCCAAGGATTCAACACTTCTGAAATATAATAGACTAGACGTTTGAAAGGACGTGGATGTCGCCTAGAGGGGGGTGAATAGGCGCTTTAAATAATTACGGTTTAGGCTTGAACAAATGCGGAATAAAACTAACGTTTAATTTGTCCAGAAGAAAACCTGCAACAACTAGGCTCACCTATGTGCACCAACAACTTATGCTAAGCAAGATAAACAACTAAGTGATAGCAAGATATATGACAATAAACAATATGGCTATCACAAAGTAAAGTGCATAAGTAAAGGGTTCGGGTAAGAAATAACCGAGGCACGCGGAGACGATGATGTATCCCGAAGTTCACACCCTTGCGGATGCTAATCTCTGTTGGAGCAGTGTGGAGGCACAATGCTCCCCAAGATGCCACAAAGGCCATCGTAATCACCTCACGCTCTCGCACAATGCAAGATGTCGTGATTCCACTAAGGGACCCTTGAGGCCGGTCATCGAACCCGTACAAATGGCAAACCTTGGGGGCGGTCACTGATACCCGTACAAATTGCTCGGGGCAATCTCCACAACCTAATTCGAGACCTCGACGCTTGCCCGAAGCTTTACACCACAATGATTGAGCTTTGAGACACCACCAAGCTTCTAGGACGCCAAAGCATCCACGAAGAACAATATCTAGGGTACTAAGTACCAAAGGTAATAAGCTTCTGAAATTTCACTTCCATGTATCACCATGGAGAACTCAAACGATGCAACTAATGCAATGGCAAGGGCACACGGAGTGCCCAAGTTCTTCTCTCCCAAATCCCACCAAAGAAACTAATGCTAGGGAGGAAAATGAGAGGAAGAACGAAGAAGAACATGAAGAACTCCAAGATCTAGACCCAAGGGGTTCCTCTCACTTAGAGGAGAAAGCGATTGGTGGAAATGTGGATCTAGATCTCTGTCTTTTCCCTCAAGAACTAGCAAGAATCATTGGAGGATTGAGAGTTAGCAAGCTCGAAGAAGGTCAACAATGGGGGAAGAACACGAGCTAAAGAGATAAGGTTCAATGGGGAAGAAGACCCCGTTTTATAGGTGGGGAAAAATCCAAACGTTATGCTTCACAACCCGCACAAAGCGGTACTACCGCTCGGTATGTTCACCAACCATGCTGAGGCCAAGAAGGACGCGAAAAACAGTCCGACGGAGCAGTACTACCGCTCCTGGAGCCGTACTACCGCTAGGGAGCGGTATTACAAAATTACTACCGCTCCGGGGGTGGTACTACCGCTAGGGAGCGGTAGTAAAAAATTACTACCGATCTGGGGGCGTACTACCGCTCCGGGGGCGGTACTACCGCTACACGAGCGGTGCTACCGCTGGCACGAGGAGCGGTACTACCGCTGGATACTGAAACTGCTGTAACTTTCGCATACGGACTCCGAATTCAACGAAACCAACTTTGTTGGAAAGCTAAAGACATGGGCTAAGACAATCTTGATAGAAATATCAATAAGAATCAATTGAGAAATGTCCCATAAGAAAATGGTGAGAACCCTTCTTCGAATAAGACCGGTAAAAACTCCCAACATCGAAAACATCATAGAAGATGCATATGGACTCCGTTTTCGATGAACTCGATCTTGTCATGAAGATGACCATAAGCTCTAAAACTCACAAAGAGAAACACCATACAAGAACCAAGAAGTATGATGCAAGGATGCAAATGGTGTGAGCTCTCAACGAATGATACGATCAAGCTACTCACTTGAGAGCCCCGCTTGACAGTACGGCAATCTATCCTAAAACAGAAAACCTATCAAGAGAAAACCTATACCTTGCACCTCGACCTCTTGAGATAGATGACAATGATCTTGGCTTCCTCAAGATGGACCACCTTTCTTGATTGCATTGGCTTGATGTAGACTAGTTGATTGCTCCCGCATACACACTATGGGTGAGCCGCTCTTCAGCATATCTTCACAAGTCCATTGCCACCATCCTCCACCACGTGAGGTCATCCTCCATGGGTTGTATGAGATCTTCCTCTTGACGCAAGCCCATGGAAACACACCTAACCCCACATAGAACTCTCACGAAGACCATGGGTTAGTACACAATTACGTAATGGACAATGCTTACCATACCATGGGATCACTTGATCCCTCTCGGTACATCTTGTACGCTTTGTGTGTTGATCATCTTGATTTAATCTTTGTCTGATGATGTTGATCAACCTTGTGTCTCTATGACCATTCTTTGGATAATACCTTGAATACCACCTTGGTCATCATATAAACTCCCTAAACCCAACAGATGGACTTTAAGAAGTGCCTATGGACAAATCCTATAAATATAACTTAAGGGAACCATTAGTCCATAGGAATTGTCATCAATTACCAAAACCACATATGGAGATATATGCTCCAACAATATCCCTCATTTTTGTAATTGATGACAACGACATCAAGAGAGTTTATATAAGGAATTAAGCATAACCAAGCGCACACATACAAAGCAATAATGCATGCGAGCAAGATGTAAATGCTTACGCAATAAAAGCAAAACCCTCTGAACATATCAAAAGTAAACTCTCTAAACTTCTCCCCCATTGGCATTGATTCCCAAAATGGACGAAAAGTTTAGAAAGCCAATATATTTGGTGGTCCTCCAAAAAGTGTGTACTTCTCAGCAAATGAGTGCAAAGTAATACACAAATACAATGATAAGTAGTTGGAGGAAAACAAACTATATTGAGGACCCAAAGATTGCAAATAAAAGGATCGTATGCCACAAATACATACAAAAATAGAGGCAAGAAATCAAAAGATACCAGATGGAACAAACAACCATATGGTCCTTCGAACCACATGAATAAAAGATATTATGATAAAGGCAACACAGTGTTTTATCAAAACTAGAGAAGCTCCCCATGATTTGTGCACTGATAAGAGATTTTGTATTTGATACAAGTGCACAAAATAGGATCATTGCTCCCCCAAAATTAATAAAAACACACAACGAGTGCAAGAAGATAAATGAGACAATAAGCATATCACTTGCACAAAACAAATGGTTGAGCAACATGTAAAAGAAGCAACTTAAGAATAGGCTCAACCAAAATAATGTGTGTGAGTCATGGCAAAGCACTTGAGAAGACTAAGATAAGGATGAGCATTACTCATCAACATAGTCTTGATGAAATGAGACACAAAGTGCAAGACATATCATTCCCACATACACATACTAGAAAATGGGTTCACAAGCTTACTAATAAACAAAATAAGAACCAACGCTTGTGACAACCCATGGTGAAGATAGGAAATAAGAACCTTGTCAAGAGGAGGGATACCAATCGGAATGGCAAAACCCTCATCAAGACTAGCATGAGGAAAAATAATCTTCACGGCCAAAGAGTGCATCAAGATGTAGGAAAATAAGATACGCACTCAAGACAAATCCTTTCACGAAGCCACCAAAAACTGAAAAAGGAAATGCTACGGTGGACGTGAAAGAAAAGAGGATATCAATTAGAGATGTAACTTCTCTCATGTGTAAAAGATTCTAAGTAGAAGACAATCATGATGATATATATCCACAAAGAAGGATGTACACACGAAATTGTTACAAGAAGGAACAAACAAGATATCCAAAAGGAAGTCATAAATATATCAATAAGATCTTTGGTTGGAAGCATAGCACATGGCCTAATATTTTCTTATTGTACAATATGAACTTCCAACATACGAACATAAAAGATATCCCAACTAGCAATAAGACATCATCGTTCAGATGCTTTGAGAAAGGAAACAAGTACTACAAGAACGAATCAAGAGATTCATGCCATGATGCAACCTGGAAAAGAAAAGACAGGTTTGGGCCTTTGCAAGAAATGAATGCATGAAGTAGATACTTGTTACCGAGACAACATTGGATTGATGTAGTAGATAGTTGTTCGTTGATAATCCTAACTTGGCTCCAATAACCACACGGTCTCAACACCTTCCTTATAGGTGAGCCAAGCATCCAACGCATCTCCAATTGTTCCTGGAACTACAAAACAAACAAAATGGTGCCCAAGCTCATTGGGACCAAAGAGTTAGAAAACCAATAATACATAGGACAAACTCCACATACATATGTGCACATATATATAAATTTGAATTTCATGCACACTTTAGCCAATTTATGACAAGGTGGAGTTTCCCCTATATATTGGGTCAAAGAAAGAAAGCAAGCAAAAGAAGCTATATATAGTAAATATGCATGCTCAAGGCTTTCAAGAATCAACTCAACACAAAGTTGATAATACACCAAAAGACAAGGTATCAAGTGATAATAAGATACCAAACGAAAAACTATCACTTGAGGGATATCAATTAAAAGATACCTCAAGGAATGAGATATCCATTTACACATCCCAAATAAAAGGAAACAAGATACCAATTGAAGGAAAACAAACACGAGGTATCTAGTTTCCAAAAGAGAGCTAGGTTCCAACAAACCAAACGCTCGACAAATTTTCATGATGGCACAAAGCATCATAAAGAGCAAGACTTGCCTCCCATCAACACACACTTGATGGGGATCAAAAGATTTTATGATGGGCGAATAAAGAGAGTGTTCTAAAGAAAATAGGATAGCTCCCCCAAGGGATGTGCATTATATAGAATTTGCATTTAAATACAAAATGCACAAGATGGGATAATCACTTTCTCTATATCTATAAAAACACTAGACATGTTAAAATAGATCCACAAGAGGCAAGGAAGACAAACGAAACACAAAGTCCAATGTAAAGACAATTAGCAATTCCTACCACATGATGGGAATACCAATTGTCAAGGACAAGAAGTATTTTGGAAATGATACTCATTGGTAGATCGCAAATATATCCAAGATCATCTTTACCCATAAAATGCAAGCAAATGACACTTGTAGAGCAAACATGCCACCTAGGAATAAGATAATTTACAATATTAACACTAAGTGGCAATACCTCAAATGTACACATTCTCTAGGCTTGTAATATGCACATAGCATATTACTCCCCCATAATGTGATAACCCAACAATATTAACAAGTGGCAAATTAAAACCAACAAGATATAATTAATGGACCATATAGAATATGAATTTCTCATGAGTAAGACATACCACATAGAAACTAGATAATCTTGAAATATCAATCCTAAGTGGTATTCCCCATGTATACACATTTATAGGATTGTGAGGTGTGCAATGCACATCACTCCCCCACAATGGGATAATCCATTAATCTCTCACAAGAGCCAACAAAGATACAAACAAGATGCAAAAAAGGCTCAATACAAGACTCACATGTACATGATATGCAAACCAACATACACATACTCGATTACTCAACATAAGCAAGTTGGAAGCACAACATGTACAAACACATGCAAGGTACAAAACCAGAACATGCAAAGGGGCAAGCAACTAACAATGTAAACAGTTTAAGTACAAGTTACCGTAAGGAGGCACATTGGATATAAGATAGAAACTCGATAATCCAAATGACTTGGCTTGAGAAAATATGAATGATGAAGACCCCTTAATTCTTCATTATGTATCCAAGTCTCTAGTGTCCTCCACAAACACCTATTTATCAAGTTTGAGCTTGTTGGTCCCCAACCACGTTGGGTCCTAAGAGGTTAGTCACAATAGGCTTGGCAACCCAAATGGTACTTTTCTTGACACCACTTTGAGTACCAACAAACTTGGAAAACACATTGCCAACCTTATCCTCCCCAAGTGAATAGATATCATCAATAATGATTGGGTTGGATAAATTACCTCTCGTGCAAGAAGAAGCGAAGTGACCCTTCTCATGACATAAGTAGCAACATCTACCCTTTAATTTCTTCCCTATTGATTTCTCAACATGAGGAGTGTTGGCTTGAGTCTTCTTGGGAAGGGGCCTTTCTTCAACTTGTAATTGAGTATGTGAGTGCACTTGTGGCCTCTTCCCTTGTTGCTTGTGACTTTGGGGCTTCTTCTTTAGTGGGCAAGATCTAACATGGTGCCCTTCAATTTTCCACTTGAAGCAAATAATCTTGGCCGAATTCTTGACTTGTTCTTGGCCCTTATTATTGAAGCTTTTGGACTTATTCTTCTTGTTGGAGTTGAATCCAAGTCCATATTTGTCATTTGGGGATTTTTGCCCACACAAGACATTGTTGAGTGTGGACATTCCTTCATGACTCTTTTCCAAGTCTTTATTCAAGGAAGTGACTTGGGCCTTGAGATCTTTGATTTCCTCTACATGGTTAGTATCAACACAAGTACTAGAGGAAGTATAAGATTCATTGTTAGAGCAACAAGGCATGGAAAGTAATTCATCACAAGATGTAGCAACATTGTGAGTAGATGAATTACGAGGACTAGCACATGGCAATATAGCTTTTTGACTAGAAGTAGTGCTAATGTCCACATGAGGCTCACTCGATGTTACCTTGGTAGTAATAGCCTCATGAGCTAATTTTAGCACATTATGGGATACTAGAAGATCATCATGAGAGCTTGTGAGCATTACATGACTTTCTTCCAATTTCCCATAATTGCTAGATAGCAACTCGAGTTGAGCCCTTAGCTCAACATTCTCCTTTAAAATGGATGCTTCACAAGAAGTAGAATTAGTAGCACAAGCATCATTATTAATAGTAAGAGGAGAAGGCAACTTGGCAATATCTTTAGCATATGAAGCTTCAAGTTGAGCATGCGACTCAGTGAGTTCGATGAGCGAACTCTTAATAGCCTTTGAGCCATTTTCGAGGTGCTCATAGTCCTAAACGAGTTTAGCATGTGCAACTTCAAGCTTATCATTTTTAGTTCTAAAATCATTAGCCACCTCGAGAGCTCTATCATGGGATTCCTTTAATCTAGATAATTCTATAGCAAAGGTTTCCTCAAGGGATTCATTGGTGGTTTGTTCATTTTCAAGACCTTGAGATAGCTCCACGATCTCGTTAGCGTATTCACGCTCATGACCTTCCATTGTCTCAATGGTGGCCTCATTCTCCTCGAGATGAGCTTCCAACTCCTCAATGTATTTCCTGCCCTCGGTGGCAATAGACATGATTTCCAAGAAGTTGGAACGAGCAAGTTTATTCTTATAAAGAGATTTAAAAATCATTTCACCCTTAATTTTTAAGGATGCAATATTATCACTCTCTTCATCATTATTCTCATCCACATTATCATCAACATCATCATCATGAGATATATTGGGATTCAAAGTAGGAGATACCTTTGAAGCCTTCGCTATAAGGCAAAAGTGAGTCACAATAGATGATGATGTAGGATCCCTTGAAGCATCATTCAAGGCCACATCTTGTTCCATGGAGTGATGAATTTCCTCTACATTGTTAGGACAACAACTCGAGGAAATATATACATTTTTATCATGGCAACAAGATATAGGAAGCATATCATCATGACATTTAGTCAAGCAGTTTTTACATGATATGCAAGGACTATCAACACAAGCATGTAGAACATTTAGAGTGCTCGAAGTGTTAATGCCCAAAGATGAAGCATTGCAATAATATAGTGATGAAGGATCGTCAACAATAAACCCACTATCATCGTTGCAATGATCACCACCACTCACCATATCATTACCTTGTGGCAATCCACATGTAGGTGAAGTAGATGAAGTTGAGAAGACCACACGACCGGAGGTGTAGGGAGAACAATCATTCCCACAAATCTGGGACATACCATATTTATCTTGCAGCTTTGTCCACAACTCATGAGCATCCCGGAATGGCATGAGTTGAAATATAACTACATTGCTCAAAGCATCAAAACGCACATTAGAAGCTTGAGCATTGAGATAAGAGTTTTTCTCATCCTTTAAAGATATATTTTGAGAATCCTTTGGAGGAGAAAAACCCATATCTACAATTCGCTCTAAATTTGGGTCCAAGACCCGAAAGTGATTAAGCATGCGAATCAACCAAACATCAAAATTTGTGCCATCGAAACTAAGAGTGTCAGTAAATCCTAAACCCCTAGTCA